>NC_056526.1:36759955-36916207 GCF_019175285.1 Sceloporus undulatus
ATTCATTTAACAAAACCTAGCATGGCATAGTGGTTTTGAGTGTTGGCCTATGACTCTGGAGACGAGGGTCTGATTCTCAGCACGGCCATAAAACCCATTGGGGATTTTAGGCAATTCACATGCTCTCAGACTCGGGGGAAGGCAATAGCAAACCTCTTCTGAACAAATCTTGCCAAGAAAATCCTGTGATAGGGTTGCCTTAGGGTCTCCATAAATCGTTAAAGACTTTAAGGCATACAACAACAACAACAACATCAACAACAACTACGCCCCCTATAAGAATGCATGAAAGAAATAAACAATTTCCAATCTTTCTTAACATTAATTTTTCTGTGTCAGCAAGTTCAATAACCTTCATCAGGCAATTTCTTGTGTTGGATTAGAAGCTTTTCTCCTTTTCTGAACATATATGATTCTCACAGCAGTAAACATATACTGTAATGTCTTTCTATATTTCTTCTCCAATTTTCATCCAACAGCCCAAGTTTTTTTTTTTTAAAAAAGTTCAGGTTTCAGCTGTATTTTTATTTTGTAAATGTCCTCCAACATTTTATGGATCAAAGTCCAATACTACTGTGACTCATGACAAGATATTTGTCTGTTTTTCAGTGTCAGCCTAGAGCAGGATTGTATCCATAGCATGTGAGAAGATGGGGCTAGCCCTTCTTACTTTGCTATACAGTCCTCTAGACTCTCTTTCCTGAAGCTGCTGTTTGGTTTTTTCCTCCCCTTCTGGAGGTGGGAAAATGTAACTTCCAAATGATACTTCTTCCACAGAACTACAAGAGGGAGAGAGTTTAAACCCTCTTCCCTGTATTCCTTAGTTGCATTCCCAGTACTTCCCCTGACAGCTACTATTTATAATTTAAAAAACAAAAAACAAAATGATGATCCTGCATTTAATGTAATTAGTAGTTTAGACATAATGGGTAGTCTGGCCTGATCATTTGGGCCCAGCCCAGCTTGTTCATTAACTCAACAGAAGAATTTAGAGAAGCTACTGTCTTGAACAACAACACCCAGAACCCCCAGGAGCTTTTCTGAGCCCTGCTCAGCAACTACATAGGTTTCTACACGCAGCCTCTTCTAGTTTAAGAAACTGCTTACATCAGATTGGAGAAAGATTTGGCAACAGAATTTGATGCTGCGGCTAGAGCGTCTCTCCTTTCTGAATATGAGCCCATGCCTTTGAAATTTCATGGGGCTATAATTGGCAGGTAAATAACCTCTAAACTGAAACAGAGATCTAGACATAAACTCAATGGGATGAACAGAAAAGGCATCTGGTAACACTAGTGAAGCGCCACAAGGCCTTGCTGGTGTTTTGTGTGTTCCAGGGTGTTCTGAAAGGCTCACATGCAGGACCGGCCCTACCATTAGGCAAAGTGGGGCAGCTGTCCCAGACAACAGATGCTGGGAAGTGTTGGGAGAAAATGATGGCAGTCCCCATGGCTGTTCCTCCTGACCCCCTCCCAATGTTGGAAATCAAATGTGTATGTGCATACTCAATGTACAGCTTGCATTGTGCCCCCTCTCATGCAAGCTTGCTGCCCTCAGGTGCAGTTGACAATGTGTGCTATGTGTTTTGTGCACCTTCAAGTAGGTTTCAACCTACTTTTTTTTTTAGGGGGGGGGTAAGATTTGTTCAGAGGAGGTTTGTCATTGTCTTTCCCTAAGGCTGAGAGCATATTACTTGCCCAAGGACACCCAAGAGGTTTCATGGCCAAATGGGAATGAAACCCTGCTCTCCAGTGTCGTATTCCAACACTTAAACCGCTACAGCATGCTGGCTCGGTGGACAATGCTGTCTTGCAAATGTTGAAGTAATACCTATGTAGTTGTTCATCCATTTGGATTCTGTTGGTAGACAAGACAAGGGTGGGAAGTTGGAGTGTTGTCTCATCTGCCTCAGGCAGCAAAATTATGTTAAACCAGCCATTCTTTTGTGCTAGCTTGCTTCCTAAGATAAGAACAAGGTATCTAATTGCAGTGTGCCTTTTAAAGAAATCTAACTCTGAATGAAATATAAATGAATGTTTCTTGCAACAGAAGAATCTTCTGAAGTTGAATAAATTAAATACATTGAAGGAGAGATTCTGTGTTAAAGGGAGATTCTAGTTAGCAGAGGGCAGAGGGTTGGCTTCTTTGTTCTCCAAAGCTGCGCTTGGATAGAATCCACATTGCCCCAGAGTTTCTGAATGCAGCCTTTTATATAGCAGTTTGTTAGCTTGATATTGAATCAAATCTCTGGCATGGCAAGTTTTGCTGAGGTGCAAAGAGTCAGGTACAATTGTTTGATCTTGCTGCAAAATCAGGAGAAACTTTTGAAGCTTTTGAATATGCTCACCCCTCCCTTGGTATGTTCTGACAATTTGGTGTAGTTTATCATTATAGTTTGTCCCAGAGTAGAAATCTTTCCTTATGACCAAGGGAGATTCTTTTGCAAAACCTGCTCAAAGTGAGTACCACATTCAAATAAATTTGTTTGTGTGTGTATGCTTCCATGCATGCATATATCTTGCTTTTACTTCTCCTTGTTCTTGGAGCTGCTTTGAATTTTGATCCCTGCAGCACTAAAGTAAATACATTGTGAAACATTTATTTTTCTGAACCAGCATTTTATACTTTTTTCATTTTATATTTTTAGTCTGGTTAGAGTGGCTGTTGTTGTGTACATTCAAGTTGTTCTCAAATTATGGCGACCCTAAGGCAAACCTATTATGAGATTTTTTTTAGGGGGGGGGTTAAGATTTATTGAGAGGAGGTTTGCCATTGTCTTCCCCTGAGGTTGAGAGCCTATGACTTGCTCAGGGTGACCCAGTATGTTTCATGGCTGAACTGGAAATCAAATCAAATCCACAGTAATAAGCCAACACTGAAACCACTATACCTCAAGGATCTATGCAAAAGCCAGCGTTGTTAGTTACTATTCATGTACGTAGAGTAGTAATAATGTAGATGTCATTGGGAAAGTCACTATTGCTCAGTTTATCCTACCTAAGAGGATCATTGTGAGGACAATACAATCATAAGCATAGTTTTTGTGGGTTTTTCAGGCTATGTGGACGTGTTCTGGAAGAGTTTATTCCTGCCATTTTGCCAACATCTGTGGCTGGCATCTTCCTAATCCTAAACATGTTACTCTGATCAGAGTCAAAATCCCCTTCTGGATGTACAGCACAGATAACATGTTTGTTCTTTTGAATTACTACTCCCAGAATCCCCTACGGAGGGACTCTGGGAGCTGTACTCCAAAATTAGCAACTTTTTCTAATCCTGATTTGCCCAAATGGGTGAACAGTGTTTTTTCTTTGCATTACTCTGTGGCCCATCCCACAGCAATTATGATATATATAGACCTGTTTTGATACCAGTAGTCTGTATGGATGAATTATTTTGCAAGAAGAAGATTGATTTGGGTATTGTGACAAAGTACAGGTAGTAGATAATCTAGGCCACTGAAGAGCTGAATAAAATTTGGGATTCTAGGTTGCTGGAGAGGGGAAGGTGCCCAATGAAACACATACACAGCAGTTGGAGGTAAAGGCCACAACTTTATTAGCACAGCACAAAAGTAGGGTTGGTCCAAAGCATAAGGTCCGGATCTGGAGCATCAAACAACACCTCAGTTGATTCATGCTAGGTTGCTTGCAACACCCTAGCCTAGGGAGGGAGGGTGGGAGCTGAGCAAAATGGCTCTGAGGCACATGTGCCAAGGCCTTAAATAGACCTGACTGCGTATAGGGAGCCTGGGAAGATGGAGGCACCACCCCCCAGGCTCCCTACATCAATGGGCTGTAACCCAGCTGTCTGGGCCAGCCAATCAGCTGCCACCGCTGGCAACAAGGCAGGCTGGGAGATGAAGTTCCAACTGCCAGCAAAAGATCCACCCCCTCCGCCCCAGACAGCCAATAGTGGGCCATCCCACCAGCGAAGGAGCTGCTGGGGCAGAAGGCCCCCGCTCATGGAGGAATCATTGGGGCCATCCCACCCCAGCAACAGTGCCAGTCCGTTGATTTGGACAGCGCCATTAGGTGGCAGTAACAAATCTTGGTCAAGCAGACAATGGTCTCTTTCAGACTACACATTATAGCACTTTGACACCATTGGTTCTATTGTATGGCATCTTGGGACTTTCATGATTTATTTATTATTCTTTGCCAGAGAATTCTAGTGCTTCACCTGCTTACAAATTAGAGGATTCCTTAGGATGCAGCCATGGCAGTTTATGTTGTTCAGTTGTAGTGTGTGAAAGGGGTCTGTGTCTTTGTGGAATTAATCAGATATGCTACGTAGTTAGGGTGAATCCACACTGCATAATTGTAACATTTTGATATAACTTTAAATTCCATGCCTCCATTTTAGGATTAATTTAGGATTAGTTTGGTGAGATACCTGGAACTCTCTAGGACACCACCTGAGCTAGAGCATTAAAGTTCTGTGGAAGAGAATTCTAAGAGCCTCATGGAACTACAAATTCCAGGATTCTATAGGAAAGAGCCATGGCAGTTCAAGTGGTATCAGACAGCTACAATTGTGTAGTGTAAATATACCAAAGGTGGTAGCAGATATTCCAAGAACAGGGATGTGCTTCTTTGCCTAGTCATACAGGGAATGTAAATTAGGATTTTAACAAAAAGGTTCGATGCAACAATTTTGAAGTAATGAAAGCTCCATTCCAGCACAGCAGGTTTATTTGAAATTGTTGTGTTGGTGTTTTCTAGCAGCCCCCTTCTCTGCCAATACTTCTTGATAAACTTTTGAAATCTAGGTGCTTTTTCCTCAACAGAGCGAACTGAGGAACTAAATTGAATTCTACTCTTGGGTGATTCCTACCACTGGAACACGAAGACACTCATTACTCTTCTCCTCTCTGGTTCATGCTTTGTTAGTTGGTTCTGTTTTCTGAGGCTTATTTTTCTGTAAATAGTTCTTATCTCTCTGTGTCTGCTCTTTCCTGTAGAATCATCACTGCCAAGCCCTGTAAGTGAATTTGTTTAAAGTCTTAATCATTTGTACTCTGAGATACACAGAGGTACTGTGGAGATTTCCCTAGAGTCTTGTACCATTTCCAGATTCTGTTCCCTTTGCAATCTCCTATCAAATGTCCAGGGATCTACTCAACACAACAGCTCATGATAAAAAGGCAGCACTGTGTGCCTTAGAACTTCCTATCTTGCTTGGAAAGGTTTTTTTTTACTACACCTCCCAGAATCCCACAGCCAGGATGACCATGTACCATGCTGGTTGGGGGACTGCGGAAGGTATGATCCAAAAAAGGTAACACACCTACATTTTTCTTAAATAAACAAGAACAGCACCCAGCCAGCTTGACTTTTTTAACCACAGACAAGTTTACATGCCAGTGGCCTGCCTGGATTAAAAGGTCTCGGCCTGCCTGGATTAAAAAGTCTCTGCCTACTTGTGAAAGAAAAACAGAAAAGCCAGCCTACCCTTCTAGCAGGGAGTTCCAGAAGAGAATTGCTGTTGAGAATACTCTTATCATTTTCTTACCAGTCCTGGCTGTTGATGTTGATGGATCTGAAATAAGGGTCAGGTATTATCCAATGGTCCTTATCTCAGACCCTTCAATATCAAGATAAAAGCCAAGTACAGTATTATCAAATGGTGAACCTGCGTGATGTAGTGGTTGGAGCATTAGATTATGACTCTGGAAACTAGGATTTGACTCCCTGCCCAACCATGGAAAGCCACTGGGTGACCATAGGCAAGAAATCCTTTTTAAGGATCAAGCTGATGGGCAGGAAAGACTAGCCCAAAGCTGCTTTTTCTGAGAGCGGGCCGAGACTGCACTGACTGCACCGGCCACTCCCAAAGCAGCCCACATGCACATGCCATGACCACACATTGTTTTTTTTTAAAAGATTTGTTTAAAATTTCCCCCCACCATCCATGCTCACCCTCGCAGGCACATACCATTGGTGACTGCCTACTGCCCAGATGCCATCCCATTGGATGGTTGTCCCCTTTGATCGTGCACACAGTCACACCTGTGACCCTTCACCTGGACAGGGCATTGGAGCAGAGATGTGCCTAGTAAAACACTGGCAATACACAATCACAGAGGTCCCCCCACATGCCCCCTTCACCCCATATCACATCTAGCACTGTCTGGTTTTTGTGTGTTGTACTTATAGCCATTGGAGGTGTCATACTTTCCCTTCTTTGCATTGCCAACCCAACTGCCGGCTCTGTCCTTTTTAAATGCACATCTGCATTGGTGCTGCTTTAGGGTAAGGTTTAGGATGGAGTGCTCCTTTGAGATTGGTCTTGTGTTGGGGTGTTTATATGCAGGATCAAAGGTGCTCACTTTCCTGGCTAGAGTGGTTTATTTCTGCTTCTTTTTAGTCTGGCTTTTCCTGCCTTAGAGCAGCTGTGGCACGGTTTCTGGCTGCTTCGGGGGCATACGTTATCTAAATGTCATCCCCACAAAGCAGCCTGAAACTACTTCTTTTGGCCTGTCTGAAGCCTTAGCCTCAGAGAAAGGCAAACACATTAAAACCCATTTTAGAAAAATTTTTAAAAAATTCTCTTCTCCAACCAACACTGCCTTCACAATCTCATCATGACACATACCCTACAACTTTCAACTTCTCAGCCCACACTAATAACAGTGCCTAATTCCACTCAGTTAGTGCTGCTCTGCCTCATCTCCCATTCACCCAAAAAACAGAGGGGAAAACCAGGAAAGTAACAAGCAGTGGTGTAGTGGTTTGAGCATTGGACTACAACACTGGAGATCAAGGTTTGAATCCCCGCTTGGCCATGGAAACCTTCTGGGTGACCTTAGGCAAGTCACATTCTCTCAGCCTCAGATGAAGACAAACCCTCTCTGAACAAATCTTGACAAGAAAAGCCTGTGATAGGTTTGCCTTAGGGTCACCATAACTTGGAAATGACTTGAAGGCACATGACAACATTATCAAATGGCTAGTATGTGGATGAAAGATCACCTATCAGGTGCTGTAGGCTATATTTCAGAGGAAGGAACTGGCAAAACCAGCTCTAGCATTCCTTGCTTAAGAAAAACCTATGAAATTAATGCTCAAACCATGTCGGCAGGCGACTTGAAGGCACACACACACACACACACACACACATGCACACACACACGGTAATGTCAATGTCACCTTGAGGATGACAGCTGGTAAACAGCTTGGCTTCAGAGCTTCTCTGCTGGTCAAGGATTATGTATTGGTAGAGCTTTGTCGTATGAACATAGACGTGTCACAGTAGGATTGAGATACTACTTCTACAGACTGTCTGCCAGTTTGCTCTCTAAGTAGTGGGAATCAATGAGAGCCGGCACATGTTTCTCAGTTCCCACAATAAAGGGCATTAAGAAATGCAATATTGGAAGGAGAAGACGGGAGAGACTTAAAGGGAGAGACTTAAAAGGCATTGGGGGCATTAGGATGGAGGAAAATCCAATGCAGATGGAAGTTGCCAGACCAGAACAGAAGAGCTTCTGAAAATCTGTATATTTAGCTCAATGAGGTATATACACACAGAAATCTACAGGCAGCTAAGCTGCTTCAACCCCTCCCCAATGGAGTGAGTCATCAGCTCTGAGATCTAAAGTTAGGTTCATGTCACAGCTTTATATTTTCGTTCTCTCTCCTTTTTATTCTCTTGCTATTTTCAAAGGTGTGGGAAAAACCAAGCATTAAATTCTGGAACCAAACACACACACCGCAACTACCCTGCTGCCAGCCATGGTGGGTGGTAGCAACAACTGCATTGTGGTGTACTGGGTTTTGCATACAAAGACAGCTCTTATGTCAAACTAGGTTGCACCCTGACCTTCAGCAACTTGGTATCCTCATATGTTCATCCTTGTAGTTGCATGCACAATAACTATGAGTCATAGGTGCTCAAGCTGCTGTGCATAATAAACTGAGGAATCTACTGGGGGCCAGGGTGGATTTAAAATCTTGGGGGCTACAGAGAAAATATTATTGCCATCACAATAGCATTGAATTCATCCTTGGATCCTATATATGGGGCAGGGATAATAGCTCTTTCCACTTTTACCCCATGGAGAATCAAGAGAAACACACTCATCTGTTTGGCACAGAGAGGCAGTGACAAGGCACTATAGTTTCTGAAAGGAGGAGAGTATGCACACCTAATGCTCATTCAATGTTTATTCCTGGAAATTGCCTTTAACCTGAGCATTTTCTCTTCACTGTATCTGACACTGATTAAGGTCTAATCTGCACTGCAGAAATAATGCAGTTTGGCTCAATGCTTTGGAATTCTGGGATCTGTAGTTTTGTGAGATAGTTAGCCTTCTCTATCAGAGACCTCTGGTGCCTGACCAAACTACAAATCCCAGGAACAGGAATTTCTGATTCATTAGTATTAGCTGTGAGAACTGTTACAATGTATTTCAAATACAGATCATGAAGACATTACTGAATGCTAAACAAAGAACATGGGGGAAATGATGTATGGATATGGTTTTTGAAGGAAAAGTGTTAATAAAGGTTGAAGGAATTCTATTTGTCTATAGACTACAGTAAACATGGACAGCTCCTGTACAGTATTTTCAGAAGGTGATCTGTTTTAAGTCAGTGGTCTGGGAGTCAGGAATATATTTTGCTACACAAATTAATGTCTTTATGAATGGTCAGGCACCAACTAACAGTAGGAGTGTGGAAGTAATTAGTGACAAATAACTTGCAGTTGTAACTAGTTCCTTTCTTCCTAGTCAAGGCATGACTATATTATGATTATATTATATTGTATCTTTAACCATTTAAAGTTAGTTTTCTAAGCCCCATTCCCACTGGCCCAGTTAACGTGGGTGGAACTGGGTAGATCCGGATGCCCCTCTCCCGAATCTCTCCATTAGGAAGTGCCCACTAGATTTGAGGGGCATTTAAACCCAAATGCCTTATCGGGTTTAACTTGAAGCCACCTGCTGTCAATCAAGCGATCGTCATAGGTTACGTTTGCAGGGGCATTGGAAGTGTCCTCCCCCCTCCTTTTTTTTAAAGAGCCATGCACAAAATGCCCCAAAATGCGCACATCAAAATTTAAAACCTCTTTGTGTGTGTGTGGGCATTTGGGTCAGTGCAGGTTATGATCTGCCCTTGGCCCCATTTTCAACCCCCAAATGCAAGTTAATGCATCCTGTATCCCCCACTCCTTGCCACACCAGAACGCCTCCTACACATGTAATAATAATAATAAAATAATAATAAATTCCTCACCTCGGAAATGCCAGAAAAAGATGCGATTGCCATGG
This sequence comes from Sceloporus undulatus, assembly GCF_019175285.1. NCBI lineage: Eukaryota > Metazoa > Chordata > Lepidosauria > Squamata > Phrynosomatidae > Sceloporus > Sceloporus undulatus. The sequence goes on from NC_056526.1 coordinate 36,769,230, forward strand.
ATTCTTTTTTGCTTTTAAAAGCAATTCAGGGCTAGTCCTGAAGAGACAGTAACAAAAGCATGTATCGTTTTGCCAGTTGCCTAATTGACAAGAGCAACAAATGTAACATTCGAATTATAGCATTGATTCCCAAAGGAAAAAAAGTCTAGCCCTTTGCAACAATTCCCCTTTGCTGGAAGCCAGCAAATAGAAGGGAAAGTGAACAAGCAGCTAGCCATGTTCTATCTCTCTATATATCTGACTCAAGAAAAAAAAAATGTGCATATTTTGTCAAAAATAATTAAAAAAAAAAAAAGGGGGGGGGAAGGTGCCTGATGGGAGCTCCGTTTGTGCCCTGCCTGTGACCTGACCTGACCTGACCCTTTTCCTCCTGCTGACATTCTCTTCAGAGGAGCTTTGCCATTGCCTTCCACTGAGGCTGAGAGAGAGTGACCTGTCAGTTCCAACTAAAGTAGACCCATGGAATCAATTGGGAATAAAAGGGAAATGCAGCGCAGGCATTCTGACTGTAGCATCTGCATATAACACTAAAAACAATAACAATAATAATAATCCAGGAGCAAGAGGAAATGAAAGTAGCACAGTAGCACAAGCAAGCACACAGACATGTCACCCAAAAAATCATGCGCATAAATTGTCAGAAATAAAAGAAGCTCCTTCTTCTGCAGTTGGATTTCCCTACATCCCCCGGCTTAGCCCCACAGCCCTGTTTCCCTGGGCAATCCTCCTCCTCCTCTTTCCTTCCGACCCTCCCCTCCCAAGCTGCTCTGGCTCCTTCATCCTCCTCCTCCTGCTCCGTTAGAGAATGCCCTCCATGGCTCCCTCCTCCTCCTCCTCCTCCATCTTCACTTTCTCCACTCCCCCCCCCCCCTCCCTCTGACAGCCCTTTGCAGCCCAAAAGTCACCCTGATTTCCCCTTTTGCCTCCTCTCAGCCTCCAGTCCTTTGGCTCTTTCCTCCTCCTCCTCCTCCTCCTCTTCCTCCCCCTCCCCTCGGATGAGGGGAGGGAATTCTCTGACCGCCCTCCGACCCTAATCCCTCCCTGAATTTGCCCCGATCGTGATTGAGGGCGAGTTCATATTTCGCGGAACCCGGGTCTTTTGGGAAAAGACAGATTTTAGCCCAATTCTGGATACCCCAGGGTAAGGGGCATTTCCTTGTGCAAGCCTCGACATAGATTGAGACAGAATCGGGCCCAATATGAACTTCACATGCAAATTTCAAATCCTGAACCGGGTTAAAAGGTAGTCTGAATGGTCCCCTAGTCACAAGGAGGAAGAATAGCATGTGGTCCAAGGGCTAACTTGTGATGCTTCCTTGTGGGGGGCTGTGGCAATTATGATGGAAAGAGAATATTCTGTACCATGAATAGTGGCTTGAAGTCTTCTCTTGTATCCTTGAAGTAACGCAAACTACTTAACTGCTTTTGAGAACAGAAAGTTAGCAATACTTTTAAAATACCATGACTAAATAATGCTAAGCAGTGCTAAGCAACTACATTTAAGTGAATTGTTTGCAACTACAGCTGTTATTAGTTACTTATAAAAGTAATTTTCCAAGCTTTTTAAAGAACTAGCTGGAAGATTATATACAAAAACTGAAAGAAAGACCTAACTTTCCAGCATGTTTGGGGTCTGCCTCTTATAAGATATGAATGACATTTCTGGCAAAAGCTGAAAAAACATTTGGCAGGCAATGATAAGTAAATTAAGTACAGGTAAGGAGAACATCATCTTAGCAGTTTGCAAATATATATGTGTGTATGTTTAGAAAGAGCAAAGTAAACAGTCATTTCCTGTGTCTACTTTGGATTTAAAATGCAACACTGTTTATTAAGAAAAATGTCCTGACTCTAAGAAGATAAGAAAAGTCTTACTGGACCAAAGAACTGTGGTAGGTGAAATTACATTTCAGGGAGTTCTTGCAGCTTAGAGTGGAGGTGGGAATATGAGGCCTTCTGCATGTTGTTGAACTGCAACTTTCAGACTACTGGCTATGCTGGACAAAGCTGATGGCATTGGAGTCTAGTGATATCTGGAGGTCTAATGGTTCCCAATCTGTGGCCTACTGATTCTGATTGTAAACTATCCAAAATTAGGGGGCGGTTGAAGATGGATCCACAACCTTAGTCTGGCAGATGTCCACAGTTTTAGGGGGATGACCTTTAACCAGCAAAGGTCTGCTTTGCCCATGCCCCATTGCCTTATTTAAGGCCCATCTTACACAATGCACTGGCTGTTGCTAAATGTTGTGCTGGTGTGTATGTGTGTGCATGTGTGTTTAACGATGTGTGTTTTAATCTGGTTTTAATGGTTTTGATTGTTTATTCTTGTTTTAACCTTTATATCTTATGGATTTTTAATGGTCTTATTAAATTATTATGCAAAGAGATCTTGTAGCACCTTAGAGACTAACTGAAAGAAAGAAGTTGGTAGCATGAGTTTTTGTAGACTTAAGTCTTCTTCCTCAGATGCATTAATTATTGTACTCTGCTTTGAGTCCTGAAATGATGATGATGATGTTGATGATGTTGACCCCCATCCCTGAAAGAGACAAATAAAGTTGAGTCTTCTCTCAAGCATCTTATGGCAGTGATAACACTATTAGTCTTGGCTTATCTTTTGAGATCTGTATGTTCATGCATAATATGATCCAGCTTTTCCAAATCTGTTATCCTCCAGGTATGCTGGGCCCCAAAACCTGCCATTCCCAGTGAGCATATGGACAAGAGTGGTGTAGTTAAATATATCAGAGGGACACCAGGTTAGAAGAGGTTGTTATATGTTGTGAGATACATTGTAAAAGAGAAGGAAAAGAAAGGAAGTGTGTATGCTTGCCCAAGGACCAACCCTTGACCTAAAGTTGCTCTGTGTATATGTGTGTGTGTGTGTATGCATGTGGGAAGCCCTCCTCCTTGCTCCTCATCCCTTTATCTGAAGTTGTTTGCCATTAAACAAGGCACAAAGGATAGCACTTGTCCCTTGAAGTAAAATCAATAGCTGTCTCTGAAGCCCATTGCCAGGTGGGATTCCATTGCCAAGGGCTCTTTGGAACTGAAATGTATACCCTCCTCCTTCTATCAAGAACATCAATGATTCAGATGATGAAAGGGATGACACCTGTATTATTTTTCTCAAAAGCCTCAAGAGCCTGTGGTGAAGGTAGAAGTGGAGGAACCTGTACAGAACCCTTAGTGTGTGTATGTATGGAAGCAGTTTATAACAAGTGAACTTGAACCAGATCTGGTGTTTCTGAGCCCAAAATGAAAACAACTCCATCTCCCCAGATTCCAAGCTACACACTCAGGAAAACATTGTATTTACCCAAAGATGCATAAAATTGTGAGTGACATTTTCAGATCATTAGATCTTTCCCATACTTTTGTGTATGTGGTCCTAATAAAAGTAATGCTTGGTTATGAATTTTGGAATTTTTCCTATGCAATTAGAATGGCTTGTATCCAAAGAAGTGACTAGACTGAACTAGACTAGATGCCAAAATCAACTAGGGGAGTGAGGCTAGTTAGAATTTGAAAAAGTTCCTTTTTATGCTAAAAGTCTTTGAACTTCCCAGCCATAATCTAAAAGGTAGTTTTATCAAGCCCTGGTTAGTGGTGATGGGCAGCCCTGTTCAAGCCTTTGACACCATAGATAAGGAATTTTGCAGCCCAGGATCAGAGCTGAATCCAGGAGAACACACAAGCTATGAAAAAACTAGTGTGCCAGCTGCACCCATTCCTTGAGATGTCAGATCTGGCTATGGTGATATATGCCATTTGGATTACTGTAAAACACTCTGTGTTGGGGCCGCCTTTGGAAACTATTTGAAAATTTCAGAGTGTTCAAAATGCCACAGCTAGAATGCTGACTGGGGTAGTTATATGGAGCATATAACTCCCTTGAAACAGCTTCACTGGCTACCAGTTCATTTCTGAGCACAATTCAAAGCCCTGTATGGCTGAGGTCCAGACTATTTGAGAGACCACATATCCCCAAACAAACCTGCCAGAACTCTAGATTTTGGGGGAAGACTTTCCTTTGGTCCCAACACTATCACAGTCTCACTCAGTGAGGATATGAGAGAGAGCCTTTTTGGTTGGCTGTTCCTACCCTTTGGAACGGCCTTCTGCAGAGGAAGCTAGGCTGGCTCCCTCCCTGCTTGTCTTTTGCCAGCAAGCAAAAACATCTTTATTTAGGCAGGCTTTTTAGTATAAACATGCCAGGTGGTTTTAATTATGTTTTTAACTTTTGTATGTTTTTGTGTTCATTTTAATAATGTTTTATCTAGATGATTTTAATTGTTTTTAAATGTTTATTGAAAAGTCTTTAAAAATGTTTTTATCTTGTGAGCCACCATGGATCCCTTTTGGGGAGATAGAAGGTAGCATAGAAATAAAATAAAATAAATGAGCCTTGGTGGTACAGTGGTTAAATGCCAGTACTGCAGCCACAAGGTTGTAAATTTGATTCCAGGCAGGGCTTCAGGATCCACTCAGCCTTCCATCCTTTTGTAGGTCAGTAAAATGTGTACCCAGCTTGTTGGCAACTGGCGTACACATTTTAAACCACTTAGGGAGTGCTTGTTCAGTGATAAATGGTATAGAAATGTACTTGGTATTGCTATTGCTATAAAATTTCATTAAACTGAATTTACCAGCCAGTGTTCCCTTTGCTCCTGCATTTGGTTTTAGCAGAGTTTGATTTTGAGTCTGCTGGTGTGTAATGGTGAAATATTAGAATTGCCCTCTCTCTTTGAAATCAAAATGGCTTGTATCTCAAGTTCCCATGTGAGCAAGAAGCAAAGAGGTGTTTTTGTTTTAATTATTTTCACAGATCTGCATCTATGTAAAATTAAGTCAGATCCACTGAGCTCCTTGGCAGTAAAAAGGTTTCCCCAGTTGAATCAGTGGGCCCATTCACAATAATAGTGCTTTATTCCACTTTAACTGTTATGGCAACATTCCAATGAATTGTGGAACTGGCAGTTTAGGGAAGGGCATTTAGATTTCTCAGCTGGAGAACCTGTTCTATTGCTTCACCAAACTACAAATCCCAGGATTCCATGGGGTGCAGCCATGGCAATTAAAATGGAATCATGATGCTATAGAATAGTGTGCATGGGCCTGGTGTGTCCCTTTTTTTCTCCTTGTAGCTTTTTATTCAAATTTTCTTCTATTCTGACACCCCATTTTAGCTCTCCATGTCTTCTTCTCTTTTTCCCCTCCACAGCCTCTTCACCATCCACTTTTTATGCTCATCTCTCTCTCTCTCTCTCTCTTTCTCTCTCTCTCTCTCTCTCTCGTTCTCTCATATTGATATTCATGCATGAATAAATTCAATTCAATTGCATTTCTCTCTCCCCCCCCCCCCCCCGCCCCACCTTAAGAGGCTTGTTGGTGAATTGAAGACATTTGAAATCATAATGCTCTGATTTATCATTTGTGGAACAGAATTGAAATGCTTCTCTTTCTGCCAGTCCTGTCAAGTAAAGAAATGACAGTGATGCTTCTAGTCAGAGTGGAGGTAGGGAGGTAAAAGCCATGCACATTTATAACAAGGAACACAGAGGACCAGTTCAGGTGGGGACAATGAGATGGCATAATCTTCATGCAAGGTCTGTCCACACCTTGAGTTTCATGGAGACTCTCCAGGCAATAAAAAAGTCTCTGGAAGTCCCAGGTTTTGTCCTTGTACAAACTGATTTAACTTTGGAGAGCTACATTACATTTCCTCCCCCCCAAAGTACAGTCAACCCTCCACATTTGCTGAGGTTAGGAGAGCAGGACCCCTGCAAAAGCAGCACTACAGTGAATAACTCTAGGGCCCCCCCAAACCATATTTAACACACATGAAAACTACGACCCACAGATTCAATCCACCACGAATGCCTTCAAGACAGCAGGTTTCCTTTGCAGTGCAGAAGCGGGCAACTGGTGGGACTTACCATTGCCTCCACTATTGCCCTACACCATTTTAAATAGGAAATTATAAGCCTCGCCACATGTTCACAGTTCAGTTCTGAGAGGCTAGTGAGTGACCCACATTGCACCCAAGAAAACCTTGGAGAGCCAACATATGTCTCATGCCTCCTAAAAGAAAATTAGAAATGTTTTTCCCTAAAATACCCTGAGTATTTGAGGCAGTATGGGTGGCATTTTCCCCCTTTGTTTGTGGGACATCTTGTCAATTTTAGGTCCTGGAGATTGTGAGCTCTCCTTCTCTTCCTTTTCATCTTCTTCTTCTTCTTCAAGTTGGGAGGTAAAATATAGTAAAAATGCCCACCCCACCCCCCTCCAAGCCTCTAGAAGGCGTTTGGAGGTATTTGGTGACAATTTTTACTCCTCAGAGGCCTGCCATCCCTAGGTTTAAATTCATTTACTCTTCAGGCCAGGATTCTTGATCCATATTGCTCTCCCAACACCATAAGTGAAATTGAATTTTGGGCATTGCTTTAGGTCAGCAAGCTTTCTGATTCTAGTCAACAGCAACAAAATTCTTTAGTATGGCTTAGCTTGTGTTATTTGCTTACTTGTCACTAAGAAATGGGAGTAACGGACTGAGAGAGGGAACAGTGCAGGCTTCCTTTTCCTGAGTTGGGTCTTGGATTTAGTACTCTTCCCTCAAGTGCTCTTTCCACTCTGAAAGTGAACCTTTACTCAAGCCTTTGCTTTACGTGAGAAAATGGGATGTTCATGTGAAGGTGCATTCAATGCTAACAAATTATCATGTCTAGTTTGGCTGTAAGATTTGTCTGATTGGATTCACATGGGTTGAATTTGGTTTCACACAGTATGAACAAGGATGTAACAATCTTGAGGAAACCTCCAGTTCTTGATTGTGGAAACAAGTTGCAATTGTCTAAAGGTTTGGGTTTTTGCTTTTCACTTCCTCTGCTTTTCATATTGGATTAAGAAGGCTTAATTCAATTGTTTGTATGGCCAATTTCAATCTCTGGATGCCGGACAGTTTATAAGAAAAAAAGCACAATTTAACACTATGTCGAAAAGAAAAATGCCTCAAATTGGTATGCTAATTTGATGGCTGGTAGCCCATCCTCATAAGGGTTTAAAGCATTTCTTGGTAGATCTAAATCCATCAGCTTTCAGTAAAAAAAGAAAAAAGTTATTATTCACAGTACACTGAAAATTGAGCAGAAATTTTAGGAATGCTCAAAGGGACCTATGGTATCTAGAAATACACCAAGAATGTTTAGACTGACATTAATGAAAATTGGAATTCATCTATAGTCAGAGATGCTTACTGGTGAACACCTGTGTACTCTATCAAAAATATTTGTATGATTTCAGTTACTTCAGTGCCAAGAAATAGTATAGGTATTCCTTTCAAATGAAACGCGTAGAATATAAGCCCTAGCTTTTCTACTTCTAGGTCTAATCATGCCTATCCTCATAAAATTGTCCCCATGTCTGCCAGGAGGCTTTTGGGGCAAAAAAATAAACATGAAAAGGAGACTTGAGATGCACCTTCCCCATCACTGGTCAGGGGTTTGATGATAAGATTCTTTAGGGAATCAGTAGTAAAGAAAGGGAGAACCAGTGTGGTTTAGTGATTTGAGTATTGGGCTAGAACTTTCAGAGACTAGAGTCTGAATTCTTTCTTTATCATTGGAATCCACTGGGTGACCTCAGCCTAAGAGGAAAGACAAATACGAATCTCCTCTGAACAAATCTTGCCAAGAAAACTCCATGATAGGGTTGCCTTAGAGTTGCCAGAATGACTTGAAGGCATATAACTACAGAAATGGAGAAAAAACTTTCTTAAAATACAATCTGGCTTCTTGTAGTTTGAAGCCATCGATCCCTAATTTTTGCTCAATGCATATTAGAAATTTCATCCTCTACTTTCTGACATAAGGTCTGACTTACTGTATATATATACTTTACTATATGTATAAATTGATGTCAGATTTTGGGGCCAAAATTATGGATTTTGATATGACTCGTGGATAAATCGAGTGTAAAACCTATGTAAAAAAGGATCTAAAGGCTGAGGCAAAAGAAAACAATGCCAAAGAACCTACAAAATTCCAGCGGGCATAACTGTTTGTGCTCATATCAAAGGCTGGATGGATGAGAGAACAGAGGGGGGACCAGTGTTTCCGTGACAGATTACACTCTGACCTTTCACCAAGGGATGGTTCCCTTTTAAAAAAATAAGTGTTAAAGTGTAGTACCTACATTGACCTGAGGATAGGTCAACTTAATTTTTGGGGTTAATTTTTTGACTAAAATTTCTAGGCTTATACATGAGTATATAAAGCAACTTACTTCTGTCAACATATCTTCACACAATTCCATTGTCCTTAGCTAAATAGGTCTAATTCAGTTGACCTTTTAAGGAAGGTTTATGTACTATGACTCAGTTCTGACTTGAGGTTATCATATTTTCTGGTTGGACAGGTTTTACTCAGAATCTAGGGATTCCACCCACTGCCTATTTGAACCATTTGATGGAATTTATATTTGATGGAATTTATATTTTCTTGTAACATTTTCTAACTCTGGTTGGTTGAAATTTAAGGTGCCATGGAATCTGTTGCTTTTGTTGACTTGATTTTTAATTAATTAATTAATTAATTTCCCACCTCTCTTCAAGGCTTGAGGTGGGGTACAGCACGTTAAAACACAAAACAGTTAAAAACACATAAACCCAGAGTTAAAACACAACATTATAAAACCAGCAAAGTACATTCATAAGAGGTCATATACAAATTTAAATTCATGATTTAAAATTGACTGGGGAGGCCTGCTGGAAGAGATATGTCTTTAAAATTGTTTTAAATGGAATCAGTGTTTTCAACTGTCTTATCTCTTCTGGCAGGTCATTCCATATTCTGGGGGCAGCAGACAAAAAGATACTCTGGGAAACCGCTGCCAGTCTAGAACTGGCTGGTTGGAGCAAACATTTCCCGGGGGACCTGATTTGACATGGCATTATTATGCATGTTTACTGGGTTTCAGGGAGGGATTCTAGGGGGCTAGGACCCTCCTGATGAGGGATGGAAAGTTATTCCCCAGTTATTGTCCAGCTATCCTTATTTACTGCTTACTCTGCTATCTGTTCCTCCCACCAATCCTCTCTCCCAGCTCTCCTTAAAGCAGCACTTGCTGCTTTGTGTATTTGCTTCTTCCTAGAGGGTAGGAGGAAGCAACGGGATGTGAGGCAGGTAGTAGTAAGAAGAAGAGAAACTGGGAGGTGCCATGGTGAGTGCAAGGCAGGGAAATATGCAAGGTGGGGCAGGCTGGGGGAAGGGAGGTAGGATAGTGCAATGGGGAAAGGAGGATGGTAGTCACTGTGGGAGAGTAGATGAAGCAAGAGAAGGAGGCATGGCAAAAATATGAGGAGGGGAGGAAGGGTAAAGAACCCAGTGGCAGGGTGCAAGTAAAAAAATGAGGAAAGTACAGTACAAGGTGTGGCAAGGAGGAGGGTGAGAGGTGCAGTGGCAAAGTGTGAGAAGCAAAGGAGAGAAGCATGGTGAAGGTGGAAGGTAGAACAAGGGATGGGGAAGGAAAGATGAGATGTGTAGCAGCAGGGTGCAAGGAGCAAGGGAGAATCGTGGCCTCCTGTCCAACCCCCTGTCATGCAGTACCCTTGACAGATGGCTATCCAGACCCTGTTTAAAACCTCCAAAGAAGAAGACTCCACTACTCTCCGAGGGAGTGTGTTCCACTGTCGAATGGCTCTTACTGTCAGGAAGTTCATCCTAATGTTGAAGTGGAAGAACGACAATGGCACGAAGAGGAGGGAAGGGATGGAGCAAGATAGCAGCAGGTCAAGAGGGAGAGGAAGGCAGCAGAGGTCCTCTACTAGGAGGTGAGCAGTACAGTTCACCTTCAGTGCTCTGCTGCTTGACGTGGCCACCTCATGAGTACCACCATGAGAAAAGGACTGGTGGGAAAAAACAAAAGGAGACGAGAGATGAAAAGCCACCGAGGGCAGTGCTTAGATATTGGTTTTTTTTGTAGTGGATTCAAACCGTGATGAAGAAAAGATAGTCCTTTCGTAAGAACTAACTCCCCATTTATTTATCTGGGAAGTATGGTACGGAGCTTTGAACAATTTATTCTCCCAAGCACTGAACACTCCAAACACTACAGCTAGTAATGGTTGTATGTAGATCAACATTTTCACTCCTCAAAAATGTAGGCAAAATTTTTTTTAGGGAAAGAGGCAGCAAATGTTTCCCCACGAAACAGCAATAAATGTTAGCAATAAAACCTTGTTTTTCAGAAGTTACCCAAGGTGCGGAAGAGGTTCCAATACAGACTGCTATTCAGTCACCATCTTCCTCTCATCCCTTAATTCCTTTGAACAATTTTTGTCCTACTAAGGTAAATGGCTTTTACACCTAAGCATGAGAGATTTATGAATGTGTATTTATCAGAAATACAGTTTTCTTCTGCAACTACAGCTGAGAAACCAAACAGCAGCTGGGCTGCATATGTGAGGGAGAGGATGTGGAAAGGATTTGGCAGAAAGAAATGGCAGTGAAATTTGGGAGTGTATTGTTTGAGGGGAAAAACAGGTCTGTCACATTGAAACTTCCTTTAAAATATTTTTATTTTCTTACACCAGGAGTGCCTTTCAACATTTTCATGGGTGCAGCTATTATAGTGTTGCAGCAAAAACAGCAGTGTCTAGTGACACCTTAAAGACTTAACAAGTTTTATTTGGCAAAAGCTTTCATGGGCTGCAGCCCATTTCATCAGGTGCACAGGCTGTTGCTTCACTTGGCATATTATTATACACATGGTTGGGTGGGAGGGAATAGCTAGGAGGATAAGCGGGAATGGAAATGTGAAAAGTGCATTTATTATTAGTGAACAATAGTTAGGTAGTAGCACAGGCATCCTAGCATAGAGAAGATGATTAGTATACATACGGTCATGAAATGTTTAATAGGACAAAGCAAGCTGTTTTCAAATTATAGAAAGATATCTAATTTGTATCTCTGAAGGACATTATAATTTATTTTTTCCTGCGAATATCACCCTTTGCCTTTTGCTCTACATTTCCTACGTAAATCAGATGCCAGTGTCATTGTTGAGGACTTTCTGTAGAATTCTGATGGACTGATTTGATATGATTTGATTTTGCTAATCCAATAACTTCAAAAAATCCACCAAACAGTTAAACCTTTACTGGGCCAACCAAAATACACAATGTACATATTACAAGCTTTCGAAGCTCCATTGGCATCTTCCTCAGGCAAGGTGTTCAAAAACATACAGTAGGGGGAAAAAATTGAAGATGTTTGTCACAGGCCTGTATTTTGCTGTATTTGTTCTTAGTTCAGATGGCATGGAGGGTATCTCTTGGAGGCTGGCACCTCCTCCTTTTGCCATGTGGCAACTTGGAGATTTCACAAAAATTTTTTGCTATCAATAATAATAATAATAATAATAATAATTTGTATTTGTATTTTCCTGCCTCTCCCCGCGGATTGAGGTGGGATTACATCAACAAATTAACACAGTACAGTTATAAAATACAATCAATAAAACACTGACATTATTATTAATTCAATAAAATAGCTAAAACATCTAGAACATCTAAAACATTTAGAAAACATACACCATAACTAGAAGTGAAGCATTTTATCTTAAAGATCTCCTTTAAGAGGTCGGATGGATAAGCCCATTGGAAGAGATCCGTCTTAAGTGCCTTCTTAAAGGCATCTAAGGAGATGATAAAACGGATCTCTTCTGGTAGGCTGTTCCATAGTTTGGGGGCTGTGGCCGTTAACGATCTATGGGAAGTTGACATTAACCTGGGCTTATGGTATTCTAATAAATTCTTCCCAGATGTTCTGAGAGTGTGGGGTGGATTGTGTAGGGAAAGGCATTCCCTCAAGCAACTCGGGCCCAAGCTATGGAGGGCTTTAAAGGTAATAACCAACACTTTGTACGGTGCCCAGAAGCTAAAAGGCAGCCAGTGAGGAGTTTTTAACACAGGTGTTATATGGGCCGATCTAGGTATTCCGGTGACCAATCTGGCTGCCGCGTTTTCAACTAATTGAAGTTTCAGAACTTGGTACAGAGGTAGCCCCATGTAGAGCGCATTACAGAAATCTAGATGAGATATTACCAGTGCAAGTACTACTGCTTCAAGATCCTTTTGGTCCAGGTAGGGACACAGTTGGTATATCAACTGAAGTTGGTACCAAGCACTCCTGGCCGTTGCATCTATTTGAGATGGCAGCTGTAGAGATGAATCCAGGAGTACTCCCAAACTGCAAATTTTGTCCTTTAGGGGAAGTGTGACCCCGTCCAAGAATAGTTGACAAAACTCCTTCCCCAGACTTGGGGTACCTATCACAGGTACCTCTGTTTTCTCTGGATTATGCTTGAGTTTGTTTTCCCTCATCCAACCCATTACTGACCCAAGGCAGGCATCCAGAGGAGAGATGCCATCCTTAGTCACTGCAGCAGTCGGAGACATAGAGAAATAAATTTGGTTGTCATCAGCGTATTGATAACACCGCGTTCCATGTCTCCAGATGATCTCTCCCAGTGGCTTCATGTAAATGTTAAGCAGCATTGGGGACAGAATCACACCATGAGGGACGCCCGATTTGAACTCCCTCTTGGACGAATAACTGTCCCCAAGCGACACCATCTGGAATCTGCCTGAGAGGTAGGACCTGAACCAATGCAAGGCAGTGCCCCCAATACTTAATTCGCTCAGGTGTTCCAGGATACCATGGTCAATGGTATTGAAGGTCACTGAGATGTCCAAGAGTACCAACAGGGTCACACTTCCCCTGTTGATGCCCAGATGGAGATCATTGACTAAGGCGACCATGGCTGTCTCAACTCCGAATCCTGCTCTGAAGCCAGTTTGAAATGGGTCCAGATAATCGGCTTCATCCAAGACAACCTGGAGCTGGAAGGCAACTGCCCTCTCGATCACTTTGCCCAGAAATAGTAACAAGGAGACTGGTCTATAATTGGCTCTCACCAGGGGGTCCAGGGAGGATTTTTTTAAAAAGCGGTCTAACTATTGCTTGTTTTAGTTTTGATGGGAATATTCCCTCCCTAAGGGATGCATTGATTATGAGTTGTAATAATGTTTTCATTACATCCCCTCCCTGGGTGGTCAACCATGATGGACAGGGATCAAGAGGGCACAGTAGAAATCTGATGGGAGAGAAAAACCCTACAGTGACTTAATGCAAATACCATTAGAAGTATCTGTATGTGGCAAAATGTTATGTTATTTATACTGTACCTAGAATGTACATGGCCACTTTACATGGTCCCCCTTTCCTCAGGAAATCCCGACTATGATATGCTGAGAAGTAGTGATGGCTCAGAATCACCTGGTAAGTTCCAGGAACAAATGGGGATTTGAACTGAGATGTTCCTGTTCCACTATACCAGCTCTCTTAGATCAGTGGTCACTATAAAGATGGTAGAAAAAAACTACAAAAAAATTTAGAATAATATGCTAATTAGCATAATGTGCAAATTAAATGACTGGATTTGAGGAGCTGGAATATGGCAGCCTCACTCATATCTTGTGTATGTGGTTAACCTTCTCAAATGCTGTTACATATGAGGAAGGTAATGGTAAGACTACACAGGCTGTGTTTATGAAAGGGAATTTTCTGAACTTATTAAGCCCCTTGAAGTAATCATTGCAAATGTTGTCCAAGTATCTTTCTTATGCCTTTTACAACACTTGCAAATAAGCATCCCAGCTAAGCTATTAAATTCCCAAGTTAGGTTGATGCATGGCATATGGATTTGGTCTCAGGCTCTTTTTCTGTCTTGCAAATCTCCCTCACCCACATTTTTTCAGTAAGCCCTTTTAGAAATGTGGTGCCAAGCAGTAGACATAGTAAGAATCATGATGCCTTAAAAAGTGATGAAGAGAGTGGTACAATTTATTCTTCAGTTTTAGAAGTGATTTTCCAGTGCATATACCCAGGAATATCACTTGTTCAGTCTGTGTCATGTGTCTATGTGTCAAGTCATCTCTCGGCTTATGACGAACCCATGAATTTCCTAGGATTTTGTTAGACAAGGAATACTCAGAGATGGTTTTATCAGTACTTTCCATCTGAAACATAGCATGTAGTACCTGGTATTCATTGGTGATCTCCCATCCAAGTACTAACTAGGGCTGACCCTGTATAGCTTCCATGTTTCTGGCAGTATCTGGTGCCTTTAGCATATTTAGGCTGCAGCTTAATATCTACTAGACCTCAAAATACAATTTAGTGACTGACATTGCTAATTTGTTAGCTAAGTACAGTTGCCTCTCCATTTTTGCGGGGGATTTGTTCCGGACACCACCACCCCCCCCCCCCATGGAAACTTGCCTATATTCAAGCCCCATTGGCTTGAATGGCAGTGCATGTCTGTAGGTACCCGCAGGAGTGTGCTCCATTTTGTCCCCCTCTGTTTGCTGCCCATGAATGTGCAGGGGACGTGGATTTCAAGCCCGTGAAAACGGAGGGGTAATTGTACTCTCATTTTAGACTGTATTTGGCTCTTCTTTTCTTTATATAATGCTCCAGATTACCCATTGTGGAACTTCATACTGTTACTTCTCTGCCCTGTTCTGCTATGTATTGAGATCACAGCCACCCCACTTCTTCTCTTTCTCTATAGCATTATGTTTTGATCTCATGTATTTTGCTGTTTGAAAGCCATGTTTCAAATGCATTCCAAAGGCTGCTAGTATCTCACTAAAAAGAACCAGATGTGAAGTGGAAGCAGAATCAGTTGCAAGGGCAAACCAGATCATAGAGGAAATATGAAGGATCTGCAGTCCCCTTAAGGTATTTCAAACTGTTCTGGAGAACTGGAAAATTGAGTTACCTTGCATTTGGATTCCTGCTTGTGAATCTCTTTCCAAAACTCCAGGGAGATAGTGAAAGGGAAGGGGGGGGGGGGGGAATATCTGTTTGTATTTCTTAAGGCTTCTACCCTTAATTACTAAAAAGTAACATTTCAGTGAAGAAGCTAGGGCCCCATTCCCACTTACATTTAAACCAGTTTGCAATTTGCCTTTGCTCCATGTTGGTGAATTGAAGTCAAAGGCTTTCATGGCCGGCATCCCGAAAAACCCACAGAAAACTTTGGTGAATTGATTCCAAAAGATCTGTTGTTCCCACTATGAAAGTGGATCTTTTAATTATCCCCTTATAATTGCTTCTTTTTTGGCGCGATTGTCATCCCCATTAGTTTGCACCACTTCAAAGTGCATGTCTATCATCTGCGCATCATCGGTGACGTAAGCAGCAGCCCGGATTGGGAACTATAATTTTTTTTAAAAAAATTGATAGAAGATTTGATTCATTGGTTTTGCAAACACTTGCCTCACAGAGCTGCCCTCAGCCCGGCTTGCTGTTCAAGTAATTGCAAGTAATTGCAAAATCAATGAATCAAATCTTCTATCACTTTCTTTAAAAAACGTCATGCACCTATAGGTCACACCACAAGCACGAAGGCAGTGCTGGGGTGTGTGTGTGTGTAATGGTGGATCTACCTAAACCTGAGGAGGGATGGGAAACACCTGTCTACCATTAGTCTCTCCCTTCCAGAATGATGTAATTCAGAGCCATTGTTCCCACTTGTTGAACGCGCTTCAGAATCGATTTTTTCCCAAACTAGTGTCAGGAAAGAGTGGGTTTTTGCATTTGCCTTGCTTCATCAAAATTGAAACCAATTACAGTATGATTAGAACTGATTTCAAATGGGAATGATGGACATATAACCTGAACATTAATTTGCTTTAAATCATAGTGGGAACGCAGCCTGAGAACAGGTTATGCCCAGAGCTTGGAAGGATAGGTTTGAAGATTATTATGGTAATGTTAAATATTATAAATTTGAAGATTAATTTACTGGTATAAATACTAATAATTGAAATTATTTGATTTGTTGCATTATTGGTAATTAGATTAAGTCCAAAACACACTTCAGAAATAATCCAGTTTGAGACCAGTTTAACTGCCTTGGCTTAATGCTAGGGAATTTTGGGAACTGTAGTTTTGTGCGACATTTAGCTTTCTCTGTCAGACAGCTCTGGTGTCACAATAAACTACAATGGCATCTGTAGTGTTAATGATCAGGTATCTAACAAGCCCACTCTTCTCTGCACCCATCTTATCTTAATTGTAGAAATTAAATTAAAAGATGGTGGATAGAGAGGAAGAGGAGGAGGGTTGGTGGATGGGTAAAAGGCAAAATGAGAAGGGAAGAGAGAAGTTAAGAGATAAAGAAATGAAGTCTAAAGAAAGCTTTTTACTTAATTATCCTAGAGCCTAGCTCTGCATGAGTAATACATTAAAGAACTGCAAAAGGTTTCATTGCAATTACTGTAAATAATATAATTGTATATTAAATAATAATGCTCAATAGAAATCAATAGAGAATACAGTCAATAAAGGAGGGGAAGAATTTCAATGCACCACTACATCCAGAAAAGACTCCAAGCACTTTCTTTCTATGGAGGCCCATGAGAGGAGGAACCTGCCTTTCAGGCCTAAAAGGCCTGCCATTCTGAAACAGCCCTGGATACTTGAGAGCTTTGATCTCCTGCAAAGCAACATCATTTTTCTGTCCCTTATTCTATTATGAGACTCATTTCCCGCCTTTTTTCTACTCTGCTTTTCTTCTTATTCTCCAAAGCTAGCTATTCTTCTGCTCCACAAACCCAGCTATTTTCTCTGAGTTGGGCTCCAGCAAATGTTCTCTCCCTTACCCCAATGTTCCCTCCAAAACGAGATTAACCTGCCTAAAAATAGAGCCATGTGATGCATTTCCTCCAATTCTACTCCTCAGGCAGCAAGTCTTCAAGTTTTATTAAGTGTGCCAGGAGAAGAGGCACCCAACCTAATGAATTCTATTGACATAATTCACTAAAGCATATTTTAAACTTCAGTATTAACTGGTCAATCTAGAAAGTTATGTGAGATCACTAGAAAAATGTAGTGACCCAATATCTTAACAAGTTAAATCAATGAGTTAATTCCAAGCACAGGCGATGTCATTCTGTGTCTTTCAGCATTTAACCTTTTCCCCCTTTTAATCTTAGGAACATAATTTGGTTTAAGTAGGGGACAATGTTGCCTTCCCCTTCACTTTTTTGCAGAGATAGTTGTCTCCCTTGTTTTCAAAGATTTCTCAGTTCTTATTTTTGGTTCTGATTAATTTACTTTAATAGAATTGTAATTATGTGAACTTAGTAAAAGTCATATTGCCCCAGTGACTTTGATGGAAGTACAGTAGAATTCCTATTAGAACTACTGCTGAGATGGAAGGAAGCTGAATTTAGTGCAGGCCAGTTCACAGTGAAGTAGGATATTTCACAGACAACATGCCCAATAGATTCTTGATGGTGTCACCCAGAAGAGTGACTTAGTAAGAGGAGCCAATGATGGAAACCCACCCTAGTCAGTATCTGATCATGTCATTTTGGCATCTGAGGCAGAGAATCTAACAAATACATCTCCCCCTTCTAAGAAGTAAAAACTAATAATAAATTAAATAACTAAGAATTTGTTGCATTTTCTTGAAATTCAAAATCTGCTACCTGAGCCAGCCACTTTAGTCTACTTAATGTTAGGGCTAGCCTGCCATCCACATATACATAAGACACAGACCATGGGAGGTGCAGCAAATCAGAGGTGCATTCAGGTCAAAGAATAAGAATACCTTCACATGCCCAAATGTTGGCATGCTGGGGATGTGCTTTATTTACATTTCCAGTGAAATTCACAAGAACTGTGGCAGCATAAATCTGTTAAAAGTAGGCCAGCCGTGGTGTGCTAAATATGTGGAATGAGCTGCAATGTGGGAGCACAATGAAGCCCAGCCATTTTATGATGTGCCAAGCTCTGCATGGACCCACTCAGCTCACATTCCCAATTTGCCAAATTGGTTGCTAAGCATAGTAAGGATCTAAAAAGTGAGTTGTGTATCACATGTTGTGTTCTGCAAATCTGTCAGGAGGAGGACAGTGATGATGCAACAATTCAGGAATGAGCTGTGTGTGTGTGTGTGTGTATTCTATTAAAGTTATTCAGAGCTCCAGAAGAATTGCCCCAAGCTGGGTGAACTGGAAATATAGCAAATGAAGCAGAGCTTGGAAACATTTCCTTGTTGACAATTACTCCCCAAAACCTGCCTGCCAGCCACCTGGGTGGGGGACTCTGGGCATTATAGTCCAAAAAATAACTTTTCCAAGCTCTGAGTATAAATGTGAAGTGAAGCATAGTTAGGCAAAAAAAAAAGTTTCATTTATATAGAGCAATGGAGACTATGCTGCTTGTGATCAATCAGTAAAAAGTTTTTCATGTTACAGTAAGTTCCTGTTTGAAGTATTTGAAGTTGCTATTCAAGGCCAGGACCTTCAAAAGCAGCTCTCAGCATATACAAAAAACACACTATACATAGGCAATTTATAAACAATCCCAACTCCTAAAATAGGAGTGAGATGCAGTAACTGTAAAATAGCAAGACTGAGGATAAGAGCAACTCACCCAATGTCTTAACCATGAAAATAAAATAGTTTAAAACTACTTCAATACCAGGCATGCTAGGGGTTGAGGCATTTACCTTAATAATCTCGCTTCATTCAGGGAGTTTTATGAGGGGAGATTCCAATTATAACTATCTCACATTTTCTCATTGCTCATTCTTCTTCTTCGTGGTCTCTGCGAAGCACACAAATAGGTTATTCTGCACCTGTGCAGTAATTTCAGATCCTTCTGGAATCGCTAGGGAAGACTTTTAGGTGGTAGCGCTGCCCACCCTCTATATAGGCTCGGTGTCTTCCCACCCTTCTTCAGTTCTTTTTGTCTGCCACATAAGCAGCATAGGAACCTTGCTTGGAATTCGCTCCTTCCTTTCACTTTCAATTTTCACCACATTTTTGGCTCTGACTTTTCTCTTAGATAGGGATTTGGTTTGTTTTGGACTCTGATTACCAGCAACACTCGGCTTGTTTGACCATTCTCTCATCTATTCCTTCAAACCTCCATGATGTCTTCGCACTCTTTTAAAAAGTGCACAGAATGTGGAGGGAAAATTCCCAGCCACGACAGACACTCCTTGTGCCTTGTTTGCCTGGGCGAGGGCCACGTCACCACTATCTTGCCCTCATTGCATGGCTTTCACCCCACAAGCCAGGAAGAATAGGGAGATGCGGCTGCGTTCTATGCTATATGCACAGATCCTTAACCCTCCTTCTGAATCTAGGTTTCCTGCCAAGGCTCCTGCTGCCAAGGGCAAACCCTCTTCTTCTGCCTCCGGATTTCCTGCCAAAGCTAATGCTGCTGAGGGCAAACCCTTGTCTCCTATCCTTGGGTCACCAACCCCAGAAAAACAGAAGGAGGCTGACCACAATGCGGCTGGCCAGCTGTCATCTCTGAAATGGAGGAAATCCGTGGACTCTTCCAAATCAGACAAGAAAAAAACACAAGTCTTCCAAGGAGAAGGACAAGAAGGCTTCACACTCCAAAAAGAAATCTCATCCGAACCCAGACTCTGAACCTACCCAATCTGTTGATACCAAGTCAAGCTCAGTACTGTGTGCTCAGCCAACTCCTCAGTTTCATCCGTCCCTGCGAGATGCCCCTTGGTCCTGTACCAACATTTTCCAAACTCTACCGGAACCTTACCAAATTTCTGATGATGAAAGGGAAGGCTTTCCCCAGGCCATGTGATGCCAGCCGTCTGGCTCTCTGCAGCCTCCAACCTCATCTACCTCAATGAAGAGACCAACAACAACCTCTCTTCAGGCTTCCCTGAGCCCTCCAGACAGGACCTGATCTTCGATGAGGCTTCGGGCACATTTTTCTTGCCCCTTGACCCCTCTGGAGTTTGTGACAGCTGTTTCCAACCACTCCAAATCACTGAACCCTGGCTACCCTCTGCTGCAGCCTTGGTCTTGGCGATTCCATCCCGACCTTGTTTTTCTTTGTCAGCCTCAAACACCACTCAGGCTTGACGTTTGCCATCATCCCTCTCGATACCGAGAGTCCTCCCATGTCCAAAGACTCCCTCGGCTTCTCCAGAGTTCGCTGACTATTAGGAATCGGACTTCAACCCTCTCAGTCCCGGAGGCTCCCTCTCCCTCAGATGACATTTTTTCTCAATGTTTGGATTGTGGAGCCCAGAACTGGACACAATATTCCAGGTGGGGCCTGACCAAAGCAGAATATAGTGGTACTATTATTTCTCTTGATCATTGCATTTCATTTTTCCGCCCTAAGTGCAATACCATTTCTCCGTGTTGAATTTCATTTTGTTAGCTTTGGCCCAGCTTTCTAGTCTATTCAGGTCATCTTGAATTTTGATCCTGTCCTTTGGGGTATTAGCTACTCCCCCTAGTTTGGTGGCATCTGCAAATTTTATAAGTAAGCCCCCAATTTTGTCCTCCAAGTCATTGATAAAGATGTTGAATAGCACTGGGCCAGGACAGGGCCCTGTGGGACCCCACTGGCCATTTCTCTCCAGGATGAAAAGGAGCCATTGTTGAGCACCCTTTGGCTTCGGTCAGTCAACCAATTACAAATCCCTGTAACAGCCAGGTGTCCCCCATCCTATATCTGTGCATTTTATTTTTCCACCCTAAGTGCAGTAAAAATAAAATGCACAGATATAGGATGGGGGTCACCTGGCTGAACGAGACTACATGTGAAAGGGATCTAGAAGTCCAAGCAGCTCACAAATTGAACATGAGTCAACAGTGTGATGCAGCAGCTAAAAGGCCAATGCAATTTTAGGCTGCATCAGTAAAAGTATAGTGTCTTGACTCGTCGCTACACCTTACAGCTCAGGTGAATGCGACGGTCAAGAGCACCTGTTACCAGCTTCGGCTTATTTGCCAGCTGCGCCCATACCTGGCCCAGGGGGACCTTGAAACAGTGGTACATGCTCTGGTAACCTCTAGATTGGATTTCTGCAATGCGCTCTACATGGGGCAACCCTTATACCAAATCCGGAAGCTACAGCTGGTACAGAATATGGCAGCCAGGCTGATCACTGGTACTTCCAGGACCAACCATATTACACCTGTGCTAAAAGGCCTGCATTGGCTACCTATTCGCTTCCGGGCACAGTACAAGGTGTTGGTGATTACCTATAAAGCTCTATATGGCTTGGGCCCAGGATACCTGAAGGACCGCTTCTCCCCATACATTCCGCCCCGCACCCTCAGAACTTCTGGGCAGCAATTACTTAGGGTTCCAGGGGCCAGGCTTACCTCCACAACGAGGAGGACGTATTCCATCACTGCCCCAGCCCTTTGGAACACGCTGCCCACAGAGCTCCGCTCGGCCACCTCCCTGGCTCAGTTCAGAAGGGATTTAAAAACCTTCTTATTCCAAGCTGCATTCCCCGAATGAAGTTCCAGCTGGCCTTCCTCCCTCTTTTGTTGGCAAGATGGTTGGCTGATGGGGTTTTTTAATTCTTTTTAATATGTGTATTTTGTGTATCTTATTGTACTTGCTATGTGTATTTTGTTGTGTTTTACTGTATTTGATTTTATTATGTTGTTCACCGCCCTGATCATTGGAAGGGCGGTATACAAATAAAAAAAATTTTTTTTAATTTATTTAGATCAGTGATGGCAAACCTTTCTTGGTCCGCGTGCTGTGGGCGGGGCTTCTTCCCCTGGGGACAGGGACTGTGTGCCAGGGGCGGGGCTTCTGTTCTCTGGGGGTGGGGCTTATGCCCCTGGGGGCAGGGACCATATCCCAGGGGGTGGGGCTTCCGCTGTCCAGGAATGGGGCTTCTCCCTCCACCCTTTCCCTGGCCTCCAGTTGTCTTTGACAAACAGTTGGTGTCAGGTAGGACGAGTGGGGGAAAGGGGAAGCCGGCATGGGCCCCTTCTCCTATCCTTCTTGCCCTTTCAGACCCATGGCTGTTCAGCCGTGGGTCTGGGAGGGCGAGCGGGGGAAAGGAGAAGCTGGCAAGGGGCCGTTGCTCCTTCCCATGGACCTTTCTCTGCCAACTGGAGGCTGGAAAAGGTCCCTGGGAAGGAGCAAGTGGCACGCACCGGTTGCTCCTTCACTCTTTTCCGGGCCTCCAATTATCTTGGAGAGGCCAGGAGAGGGTTGGGAGGAGGAGCCAGAGGCACCCGCCTCTGGTTTCTTCTCCCGAGCACCATTTTCTGGCTTCCCACTGTCTGAGAGAGACAGTGGGGGACCTGAAAATGGCATGGAGGAGGCGGAATGGGCACGCAAGTGCCTCTTCCACCTTCTCCCTCTTGCTTGTGCCTGGCGAAATGGCATCCCGTGCCACTTTCGGCACGTGTGCCATAGGTTCGCCATCATGGGTCTAGATTAAGAGGGAACTCTGACGGTCCCATGGCGATCGGGGTGGGAGCAGCCTCTGGGCGCTTCTTCTGACCCTTCTGCTTTGTCCATGACCCTATAGCTCCTGTCATACCTCACAAATTGCTACATTGTCTAAGGCCAATGGCAGTTTCAGTCAACAATATAGGGAGGGCCACTTTTTCCCTATCCTTGATTTAGGAGATGCATCTTTTAAACCATGATTTGATCTGGGAGGAAAAACTTGTTTTGGAGATACTTATTGTATCACAATATCTCCGACCCATAATTAGGGCATCCCCTTACATTGACAAGGGAAACACATCAATGAACTTTCAATAGCGCAAGTCCCCAGGTGTGAAAGTTCACTGCTGGGGCAATCACCTTATTGGCAGATACAGTGTCAGTGTCCCCTCTACCCCACACCAGTCCTAAAATGACTAATTAGCTTCTTTTTCTCCCTTTCTACTTCTTCTCTTTAGAAAACAAAAACAAATTCATTCTCAGTAGCAGAGCTCTGGAATTGTGTGAAAAAGCGAAAAAATAAAATAAAATAAACTGGAAGGCATGCTGGGTAGGGCTTAGGGCAGAGCAGCTGGGTGAAGGGGAAAGCTGGAAGAGAGTGTGATGGCAGCAGTTGCACAACTGTGAAGATGTGTAGCAAAGCAGTGAGTACAGGTATAATTCTGTTTTCACTGACAACTGCAACTGCCCCAATAATGGGGCTTGTGTGGTAAAGTCCTTAAAGTATGGGTAAGTACTTACAGTATAATGCCTAACTCAATGAAAATACCACCTTAGGACCAAAGTAGACATCATCTTAGATGTGTCTTCATGTAACATACAAGTTATTTAAAGTGTAAATTGCATTCTTGGAATCAGAGCAGGCATTCACAACCTTGGTATTTGGTTCTGCTCTCTTCTGGTGAGGATCTGAAGAAAATCTGTTTTCTGAAGTGGGAATTTGCTTTGGAAAGAAGTCCTCGGTTGTTCTAGCCATTGGGAAGGAAAGGATTTGGGTCATTTTACTTTAGGGGGGAAGACAACTAAGGAAGGGCTATGATCAAGGGTTATAAATTATGCATGGTCTGTAGAATGTGAGAGACTGAAAGAAAGAACTTTTTCTTCCTCTCTCATAACACTACAGCTCAGAGCCACTTGATGGAAATGATTGACAATAGATTCTGGACAAACATGAGAAAGCACTTCATCACACAACAATATATAATTCATTTATGGAATATGCTGCCTCAGGAATAGACTCTGGGTTAAATATCTTCAAAAGGTGATTAGACAAATGCTTGGAGGAGAAAAGAGATTTGTCAATGACTGTTATTAGCCAAGATGGCTAATAAATGGAGCCTGCATTTTCAGAAGTAGTGTGCCATTTAATTTAAAATTTTATATTGACCCATATTATATATCTGCTTCTATGAGAAAATTAAACTCAAAGCTACTTACAAATAACAAAATATAAATCAAAAGAAAAATTAAAAACTAGCACTATAATAAACAACATCAGGAACACCTTAAAACAGCAACAGCAGACTTTTTAAAAATATGAAAGGCTCAGTTTTCTAGCTCAGCTAAAGGAAAGGCACTCCAGAATAAAACAGTCTTTTAGAGTTTGTGTAAAAGGAGACAAAGAGAGGACCTGTTGCCCACCATCTGGGGGCCCATTTTATAGTTTAGGGGCCCCTTTCACACTACACAATTATAACACTATGGCCTGTTACAGACGGCCAAAATAAAGCTGCTTCGGGTGTCTTTGGAGGTATGCTATTTAAATGATGCATGGGTCCTAAGAATCCGGAAGCTGCACCAAAAGCTGCACTCCGGTGCTAAGGAATAGAGCGTGGCTTTGGTGCGACCTCCGGACTCTTAGGACCCATGCATCATTTAAATAGCATACCTCCAAAGAGACCCGAAGCAGCTTTATTTTGGCAGTCTGTAACAGGCCTATGATTCCACTTTAACTGCCATGCCTACATCCTATGGCATCCTGGGGTTAGCAGTTCAGTGAGGCACTGGAATGATCTGAATGAGAATACTAAGTGCTCCTCTCTAAATTGCAAACCACAGGATTACATAATGTGGAACCATGGTGAAGTGGAATCCTAACACTATGATTCTACAGTGTGAAAGGGCCCTAGGTTTCAAAACTAAAACCCCTCCCTCTTCTGATCTCCAGAAGCCTTATTTCTTTTTTGAAAAGGAGCAATGAGATGATTTTATTACTGAATAAAATAACAGAAACTGAGCACATTCATATACAGGAAATTACTGCTAAGGTACAGGTTCCAGGCCAGTTAGCTCTTTCAAAGCCTAAAAATAATACCTTGAAGTAAGCCTAGAGACAAATTTGAAGCGAATGAAATTAGCACCATGTTTTGCTTCACAAGATCCATCTTGCTAGATCCCAATGGTAGAACAGCCACAGCATTCTCAGCAGGCTTCAGGTCTAGTCCACTTCCACCTGAAAATAACATAAATGTGCATGGCTGATGCTACTACAACTGTCCAATGGCAGAAGTATAACAACAGAGGAGGGCTATTGCCTTCATGTCCTGTTCTTGGGCTGCCTTTGGCATTTGATTGCATTCTGTGGTAAGTAAGAGGACTCTTCTTGTATTCTTTGTTGTCATGTGCTTTCAAGTCATTTTCAATTTATGACAACCCTAAGGTGAACCTTTTTGCATGTGTGTGGGAGGGAGATTTAGTTGAAAGAGATTTTCCATTGCCCTTCTCTTAGGCTAAGGATGTAGCCACACTGAAGATTTAAAGCAGTTTGACACATTAGCTACCATTACTCTATTCTACAGACTCCTGGGATTTATAGTTTGTTGATGTATTCAGCCTAGCTTGTCAGAGAGCTCTGGTGCCTCACCAGACTACAAATCCCAGGATTCTGTAGGATAGTGTCATGGCAGTTAATAAAGTAGTGTCAAATTGCTTTATTTCTGCAGTGTGGCTACACCCTTTCCCAATGGGGATTCAGATCATCGTCTCCCATAGTCCTAGTTGAACACTCCGACCACTACACCAATTCATATGTATTTATAAATCTAATAGCCTGACTTGATGTATGTTATTTTATTCAGTAATAAACAATATACAAGTAAACAATGTACAAATTGTTGTTGTTATCTGCCTTTGAGATGATGTCGAATCATGGCAATCCTGCATATGAGACATTTCCAAGCCCCTCTATCCTCCACTGGTCTGCTTAAGTATTGTAGAATCAGGCTTGTGACCTCCCTAATTGAGTCTATCCTTCCAGCCTTCTATCTTTCCAATCATTATTGTTTTTTCCAATGAGTTGTGCTTTCGCATGATGTGGCCAAAGTATGACAGCCTCAGTTTAATCACCTTGGCTTTCAGGGAGAGTTCAAGCTTGATATGTTCTAGGACCCATTTGTCTTTTTGGCTCTCCATGGTGTTCTCAGCACTTACAAATAACAAAATATGAGAGGAAAAATGTAAAATTAGCAATGTAACAAAAAGCAGCATAAAAGCCAGAACTCATCAGCAGCATACTTTAAAAAGCATGAGAAGCCCAGCTTTTTAACAAAAAGAAAAGCACTCTAGAATAAAATAGTCTTAAGAGCTTGTTTAGAAAAGTGGGAAGGATGTGCTGTCTTGCCCCTGCTAGCAATGTAATTGCCCTAATATAGGAATCCATTAAAATCCCTGTAATCAATTACATTGCCTGCCTTCAAAGGAGAATGAAATATATTGGCACAGAGTTTTTACTCTGATAATTTTCTGGTAGTGATTTCTTAAGAACCTGAGGAGCAGCTTAGCCATTCTGTCCAAGAGGGATAAATTCATAACCTATTAGCCTTGCAACATGGGTTGAGAGAAGGTAGATCATGATATACTTGTAGATCTCGGGATGATTTGAAATAGATCAGTAAGAATTTCTTCCTCCCCAGGGATTTAACAATGGTGACTGTAAAATGACTCCTGTCCTCCAGATTACACTGCTGAAATGAAGATGGCCAAGAAGTCAGCAGAAGGGGGACGGGAGTGGATTTTGGGTAGCAGGGCTGTGAGCTCTCTTCAGTTCTGGTGCTCAAAACAATTTATTAAGCTCGTAAATTTTCAGTTCTTCAGCAGTTCGCATTTTTTGCAAAGGCTCCATTTGGGGATCTCAGGGTTCCTAAGAAAAACAAATACCAAAATAGACCATTCCAGCCTGAAAGTCTGCTCACTCCTGCTTTACAATGAAAAGAGAAGGAAACCCAAAGTCCAGTAGATTACTGCCTTGGACTACAGCCCCTATCAACCTGGTGCCCTCTCCCATGTGCCAAAGTACTCATCCCATCACTCCCAGCCAACATGATCATGCTGTCTGGGGATGATGGGGAGCTGTTGTATAATGAAGCTGATGGGCATGCTTTTGAGGAAGGCTAGAATAGATGCATATATATATATGAAAGGAACCCCACATCTAAACAGTGGGGTCAAGAAGGCTATGTGTTGTTCTCTTTCTCTCCTAAAATTGCATTTCAGTAATTGCAGGTTTCCCCTAAAGACATTTGGTGTCACTATAAGGACAGCATTTTCCTCTCCCTCTCCCTCTTCCTCTCTCCTTCTCCTCCTGTCTGTTCAGTTATACTGTTGCTTTCCCGATGCATCCTCTTTGTAAGGCTCTGCTGAACCTACCATAAGAGACAACGAGGGGGAAAGAGAGAGAAACAGCACACAACCCTCTTCTCCAAGGCTTCCCGAGCAAACTTCTCCCATTCCATCCTCCACTCTCCCTCCCTGGTCCTTTGGCTCACCTGGACTCCTCTTTAAGGAAACATCCTTGCTGTCTTTTGCTGTTTCTGTATTTCCCATCCTTAAACAAGAAAAAGCCAAATCCAGCCACTACAGCCCCCCCTAGATTTGAAGGGGGGAGAGAGTTGTAGCTCAGGCTCTCTATCTGAAAAAAGCACATTTTTTACCATGTATTTTGGCTTTAAACGTTCTCCTTCCTTGGTGCACTCGGTGCTTACAGCTATGGATCTAGCAAAATTGCCTGCATCTTGTCTGCATGTTCTGCACTCCCCGGCACTCAGTTGATCCTCATCTTCTTCTTTGGGGGACCACAGGGTGTTTGTGTGGGGGTGACTTCTTCTGGCTGGGAATATTTTCTGACCACCTTCTTTTAAAAAACTTCTTTGACCTGGACTTCACTTCCTCACCTGCAGCATCCCTTGGACATTTCTTTTCCATGCAAAGGTAGGTGGAAATGAGCACACCGACTTATCTAAGTCCATTATCTTTTTTTAAAAATGGTAACTTGGGAATCCTTTCCCCTTAAGCCTTTCACTTTAGCATCTGTTTCCTCTATTGGGGATGGGGTGGGGTACAGGATTAAGCTAAGTATGTCTGTAAAATATAGCAATACTTTAAAAAAGAAAATAAAAGAAAGTTGAGGAGGGGGCTCACATTGCATTTGTTTACCATATAAGTAATAATAAATTATATATTGTGGGAAGCAGGGTGTGTAACTAGTGATATGTCTGCGAAATTGCTGAAGAAAAAGATCTGTGTGAGTGGGACTAACATTTTATTCTTGTATGTTTTCACGTGTCTATAAATCTGGCATAGCAACTATGTATAATCCAAGGACATATGATATATGACATGGATGATTTTCTATAACTTGGGGGTAGGAAGGGTTAAGAAATTCCCCTCACTGTGAGAGGCTCTCTCTTCGTTTAACTTTCAGTTAAAGCATCTCATTCTGTTTTTGAAAAAATGTTTGGCTGAAAAGGCTTCTCTGCTACTGGTCTTTTATCTTAATTTAAACCTGTATTTAAAGTACTGGTTTCTTAACAACAAATAAAAGAGCATACAGTGGCGGTTATTTCCCGGCAATTGTCTGCATGGTAGCCCCAAAGTGCTCCAGAGAGGGTTGCAGTTGGAAGGCAGTTTATAATGTAACAAATGATTAATTATTCTCATTATTGGGAGCATTTAGAAGATCCAAGTGGTGTGTGGGGAGGTATGTAGAGAGAAAATCATGTTTACTGGCCAGTGTTTGTCAATCTCCCCCCCCACCCCACCCCACAACATCATTTTGTAACACTCAAGTGAATTCAGTTTGTTTCATGGGTAGCAACAGTCAAATGAGAAGTAGCCAGCGCTTTAGGGGAAAAGTGATTTCAGTAATAATCAGTATACAGAAATGAGAAATAATCATAAGAAAAGCTTGGGTTGCATTGCCTTTTCCCCTCAGGAGAACAAGCCTGATGAAAGAGGTACTGTCTTCCTCTGTTCAGAGCTTCAGTGCTGCTTCTACCATCTTACACCAAGAGTTATGAGTTCCCTTGTGTTCCAGGAAGCTTGCTGATCTCTTCAGAATATGGGATTGTAATTAATGGGTTGCTTTCTTATTGGCAGTTATGGTGGCAATGGCGGTGTGTGGGTCTCCAGCTCTTCTGTCTTTTCACTGCTCTTTTCATCTTCTTAGTTGGGATTTTCTTTGTCTTTTGGATGTGATGCTCCTGATCCCCCAAGATAACTTAATGAGCTATAGGAATGGGAGGAACCTTCACTCTTAAAAGTAGTTTCAAATGCATATGGGGTCTCCAGTGGATCTCTGGCTGAGGTGAGGGATAGTTTTGGACAAGCAAAAGGGGTGGTGCAGTGAAAGCAATGTAATTTCATGGGATTAATGGCACACAATATATTAGTTGGCTTGATTTGAAATGAAAAGATTCTTTCCTTTTAGTCCAGCCCAAGCCTTCCAGAAGGTCATCTTCTTTTGCAGGAAAGGGGAAGGTGCACCCTCGTGCCAGTGACACATGTACACACATCTTCATGCACCTGACTCTAGCTTAGGAAGAAATGTCACATTACCCCACTTTAGGAAAGGGGCAGTAGTTATTCAACTACTGCTGGCATTGTGTGTGCATGTGTTGCTGTTGTTGTTGGAAAGAATGGTGAAGACTGGCTTCACAGAAAGCATGTGCCTGAGCACTTGAAAAACAGAGAGAGAAAAAAGCAAGTATTTTTGGGTTCTGTATAGCCTCCATGTACAGCAGTGAGGAAGGATGCTGAGTGCTTCTAGCCTGGAGATGTTTCTGTGGGAAATATGGGGACCTATAGTACCATGGAAGTGTTTGAAAGAGATCAGGAGTATCTTCTATCTCCATCCCAGCTTCTCTTTGTCAAGTTTTAGAAGATTTTCTGCTTCAGTTACAACTCCACTCTGGCAAAGGTGTATTATTTCTAGAGCACTGGAGACACGCACACATCTGATGCTTTTGTGACATTTATTCTTGTGGAGTTTCTGTCTGTTCCTGAATTATGTTAGCTGATGTGATGGGTTATTGGCACACTGGACCCCAAATCAGGACCGACAGCTGATGTCCCCTCCCTCAACCTGACCAAGATGCAAAAAGAAATGGACCACTTGAACAAAAAGATGATTAAATCCTGAAACCCACAGCCCCTGATGCCCTGATGTATTTTCAGGAATTCAGTGTGGACTCTAAATGGAGTTGTTGTTTTTTTCTTTCTTACAGGGCAATTAGCCCAGAACAGTTAGTAGCCTAAGCACACTGCATCAGCTTTATGGCTCAACAGGAATCTCAGAACTCACACATCCTCTGTTGAAGTTCAGCACTGTTCTACACTGACTGTCATGAAATTGCATTTGATCACAAACTCTTTATCCCCTAATAGGAGCATGAATACTTGTCATGACTAAATTATTCCTGTCTATGTTATTTTAAAAAGAGTTCTTTCACATCCCATCTTCTTGGTTTTAGAAGTGTAACAATAATTTGCAATCACAATTATGTACAAAGCAAGTATATGGAGGGAGATAAATGCCTATCAAGTGCTAATGACCCCACTCTCTGTGTCCAGATGACAGGTGAAATATTGGAATCTTACAAATCTCTAGGTAGATTTTGGAATATTCTTGCTACAGACTAAAAAGGCAGATTGTGTAGAACCAGTAGTAGTGGATGTCTCCGGTATCAGGAACACTGGTGCAGCATAAGAGACACACAGAGGCCTCTGTGCTGCTCCCTTTACCTTTGTTTGTTTGTTATATTTCTACCTTCCCTTCAAGGAATTCAAGACAGCACACCTGATCCTTCTCTCCATTTTTAGTTCAAATGGCATATGTTGACATTGAGGAGGAGGGGGAACTTACAGAATTTGTAGGGTGACACAACTGAAAGGAATGATTGTGAAAATCTCACCAGTTCCCAGTTAAATAACGACCATGCAGCCGTGTGATTCTTCCTCCAACACACTTCCCCTTTTGTCTATTTAGTCAGAGATAGAAGTGGTCTAAATGCTCTCAGCCTCAGGGGAAGACAATGGCAAACCTCTTCTGAACAAATCTTGCCAAGATAACCCCATGATAGGTTTGCCTTAGGGTCCCCATAAGTCAGAAAGGACTTGAAGGCACACAACAAAAACTATGTAGTCAGAGAGGCAGGAAGCCTCTGCCTGGACACAGTTCAAAAGCATTTACATAACAGAGGGCACAGTGAGGTATCTGTAGTTTTGGTAGTTTGCAAAATTGCCTGGTACTGCTTCACCTATTGAAGAAGTGCAGAGAATGTGAAAGCAGGGGGAAATTTTGAGATTTGTGAAATGAGCAAAGTCAATAATGCTATGTATTAAGTCTCTCAGTATGTGTGTCTGTGTTGCTGGGCAAACTCCTGCTGTTCCTCAGCTCATCTCCCTCCGACTCTGTCAATGTACCTCAGTACCTGACCTTCATTTCCACTTGCTTTCACATTCCTAAGCTTACCTATTGCTCCTAGCCTCCAGTCCTCTGCATTTTAATCCTGACTGTTCCTGCATTTCCCATCAAATCCAGATTGGGAAACTCTGTAGAGGTGGTGGAGTTGCAGTCACCAGGCAGAACAATGCAAATAAGTCATTTATGTATCTCCTTTTATTTGAAATGCAAAAACGTGGGTGGCTTTTATCCCTGTTTACTTCCCATTGCAGAAAAGAAACAGCAATTAAAAAAATTAAAGCTCATCCCACTGGACTCGTAATTGTGTGAATGCAGCAGAATTCATTACAAAAACCAGCCTCTGATTTGCTGTAAATTGGATTTTTCTCAAAAGTGGCTCAATATTCTAAGTCCTGCCTCTTAGTCTTTATGCTCAGGAGGTGATCTGAGCTAGTGTGACGCTGTATGAGTGTTCAAGTTGTGTTTTACGACCAAAGCCAAAGGATCTCCCTGCTTTAAGACTTGTGCACGCGCTGGTAACCTCACGCCTTGACTTCTGTAATGCACTCTACATGGGGCTACCCCTGTGCTTGACTCGGAAATTACAGCTGGTTCAAAACATGGCAGCCAGGCTTGTCACAGGAACATCTAGGAGGGACCACATTACTCCGGTTTTGAGGTCCCTCCACTGGCTGCCTATCAGCTTCCGGGCCCAGTACAAGGTGTTGGTTATCACCTTTAAAGCCCTAAATGGCTTGGGTCAAAGCTATCT
Source organism: Sceloporus undulatus (assembly GCF_019175285.1). Lineage (NCBI taxonomy): Eukaryota > Metazoa > Chordata > Lepidosauria > Squamata > Phrynosomatidae > Sceloporus > Sceloporus undulatus. The sequence goes on from NC_056526.1 coordinate 36,801,016, forward strand.
TAGGGACCGCCTCCTCCCGTACAATCCTCCCCGCGCTCTCCGGTCCTCTGGGAGGAACCTACTACAGCCTTTAAAATCTAGGCTTGCGGCGACCTCCCAGAGGGCGTTCTCTGCTGTCGCCCCCAAACTCTGGAACGACCTGTCGGATGAGATCCGTCAGATAACATCATTAGACAGCTTTAAAAAAGCAGTCAAGACGGACCTCTTCCGGCAGGCCTTTCCAGATTAACCATCCCGGCCCAGGTTCCTGATTCCCTCATTCCTCCCGTGGCCCCATCTTAGTGATGGTTGAGGATCAACAGAGGGATATCAGGGTTTTTAGTTTTTAATTGTTGTTTTTATGCATTGACATTGTGTTTTAATATGTTATACTGTTTAATACTGTCTTAAGGGGGGAGGGATAAAGTGTTTTTTAATTGTCATATTTTATATTTTACTGTTATTAACCGCCCGGATTGGTTTGCCAGAGGGCGGTATACAAATTATTATTATTATTATTATTATTATTATTATTATTATTAACACAACCATGTACTTTCTCATCTTCCAATGACCCCCCTCCCCTTTAAAGCCTCACAGTGGAACGTGTGCATTACCTGGGTTGGGAAGCACTGAGTTTGCAGTAGATTAAAAGATCTTTTGGTTCATGGGTGGGCAGAGTACAACCTTCCAGATACAGTCCAGCAACATCTGGAGGGCTGCACTTTGGCCTGCCCAATTTAACTGCTTAACTAATGGGTGAGACTCATCCTTTTGTGTTCCACTTGTTGGATTACAAACTTGCCTCTAGTTCCCTTATCTGTTGAAGGAATCTAATCGTTCTTAGCTTCTATAGGCAAAGGGCAAGGAGGTGTCTGGGTGACACCTTTCCTTTTCATGCATACTTATAGTGCTAAGCACATGACTAGTCCTATTGTTAGCTACAAATGTGGCTTATTGGAACAGACACATATGCTATTCTTTGAATGTAATATTCTTGGGACAGTTGGTATGGTAATGTTTTAAAACTTTTATTTTAGTGTTTGGTTTTAATATGGTAGCTTATTTAATAGTTGCGAAATTGCTCTTTAATCTTAAAACGTACCATTTTAAATTGTGTCTTGTTTTAATTTATGTTGTAAGCTGCCTTGGTTCCTGTGCTGGCAGAAAAAGTAGGTTATAAAATAAATAAACAGGGATTATTCTGTTTGTATAGCTAAAGAAAATTACCACAACCATACTTTGTCAAGGGCATTTGAAAATGTTCAATGTTACATATTTTCAAAAGAGACTATTAAATTATGTGATTATTGCAATAATTGTTCTACCTCTCAATATATAACTTGGGGATGGAGATTGTGGGAGAAAGAGAGTATTGGACATTCTGGCCTAGGAGGGGCAGGTGGACAGGAAACAATGGGGTAAAGGCAGGTTTCAGATTGTGGGATGGGAACAGACAGGTTGGAAGTTTTATCTGGAGGAACAAATTAAGAACCTGGTAACCTTCCACAGCAACACATTGCCCAGGTAAGCAGTAGCTACTAGTAGTAAGATGGCCAGGCACTCTAATCTCAAGCACTGAGATTTCAGTGCAAAACCCTGAGATCCAGTGATGAGCAATTGTAATGTCACAGGGGGAAGGTGCTGGTAATATAATTAAAAACAGCTTAGTTTATATACCGCTTCATACCAAACTAGCAGTGTCTAAGCGGTTTACAACTGTAAGCTAATTGCCCCTAACAATCTGGGTACTCATTTTAGTGACCTCAGAAGGATGCAAGCCTGAGTCGACCTTGAGCCCTTTCACTGGTATTGAACTCACAACCTTATGGTTTGAGTGAGTGGCTGCAGTACATGCATTTAACCACTGCGCCACCAAGCATCAACTATATTTACATAGAACATGTCATTAAAAATAAAGGCCTGTTACAGACTGCCAAAATAAAGCTGCTTCGGGTCTCTTTGGAGGTATGCTATTTAAATGATGCATGCATCCTAAGAATCCGGAAGCTGCACCAAAGCTGCACTCCAGTGCTTAAGAATGGAGTGTGGCTTTGGCGCGACTTCCGGACTCTTAGGACCCATGCATCATGTAAATAGCATACCTTCAAAGAGACCCGAAGCAGCTTTATTTTGGCAGTCTGTAACAGGCCAATGAATGTCAAGTCTAACAAATGAGGAACACACACAGATACACTTTTCAAAGCAGCACTTTCACCCTGAGATTCTTTTCTCTCACCCTGAAGACCAGAGAAGAAGGTCTCTGTCCAGGATCTGAAATATTGCAACTCTACTTAATACCATCACATTGGCTTCTAGCATCACCTGATTTCCTAGACCCATAGGCTCATGGGCTGCTTTGGCAAATTCCCAGTTGGTATAGCCTAAAATCTTCTGCTTCTGGATGTCTTGGCAGTGCAGAGACCCAGGGTCTCATCTATGGAACTGCCACTTTGATTCCCATTGGGGTTGGTGATAGAAGATACCTTGCTCTCATCTAGCCAGTGAATTTATTTCTCAGCAAAGTCCAGTTAGCTATCCATGGTATCACATTGGTGGTCTGTACCAGCATTCTTGTCACTCTTGCTGTTAGTTAAACTCAATAATCTAATTCCAATGCAGTGTCTGACTCAGCTGGAAGTAAAGAAGCTATGCATTGTACTTGACAAACCTCAGAGAACAATCCTCTGGAAGCGCCTTCTGTTTTCAGGGATAGGAAATATGTCTCCTTCAGCTGTTACTATACTGCTGCTCATATCACACTTCACCACTGGCTATATTGGCTAGGGCTAATGAAATTTTACTGTTCAGCAACATTCCTGATCCCTTCCTCGGTTATTTTGCCCAATCCAAAACAAAGAACCATGCACCAGCCAGCTTGTTGAATTTGACACATCAACAGGGAGCACCAGATCAGCAGACCAAACAGGAAAGTACATACGTTTCCCTTATTAGGGAGAGATGTATTTCTATTTCACTTGTAGCATTTTACTTTTATCTGTGCAGCTATCCATATAAATTAGCATATCCAAATTCTGTAGAAAATTGTCTCCTCACTTGATCTCATTTGGGCCAATGCAGGTCTTCCTTTTGGAGAGATGGGGTGCGTAGATTGCCATTCTGTTTGGAGCTTTTCAACATAATCTCACAACTGGGGGACTAAAATGAGTTCCACATTGTTTACCAAAAGAAGTGCAATGGTTTACAAGCTTCTATGTTTAAGTGCTCTTGCTTGTAAACATCACTTACTTCATGGACACCAATTCCTCATCCTTAATTCTCCATCTGTAAAAATAATGGTGTGCCCTAGAATTGTTTTGAGTACTACGGAGATAAAATGTGTTTGTGGGATGTACAATAAACATGCCGTAAAAATGACTGATTGTGATGAATTTGATCAGGTTCATATAAAAAAAATTAATGCAGTTACATTTGTTGTTTGGACTAAATTCAATTTTATTCCCAACTGGAGTAGATCCACTGATTAACAAGTCCCATTCATTTCAATTTTCATTTCAAAGGGTGTGCCCCGATGGCTCTTTTTTATCCTGGAGAAAAGTGACTAATGGGGTTGCCACAGGGTTCTGTCCTACTCCCAATGCTATTCAACATCTTTATCAATGAATTGGGTGATAGAACAGAGGGCATGATTATGAAATTTGCAGATGGCACAAAATTAGGAGGGCTAGCCAATTCCCCAGAGGATAAGACCAGAATTCAAAACTTCTATTGTTGGGCAGCATGTTGCAACAAAACAAAAGACCTATAGCTTCCACTAATGTTTGTGATGAGACCTCTGAGCCAAGTATAGGGGTCAAAAAGAGATTCTAACTTGGAGCTGGAATGCAGGGGAATTGACAGAAAAGATGTTAATCCCTCTCCTCTATCCATGTATTTTTTTTTTTTACTTTATATCCTCAGGCAGGCATCCATTGCAGTATTAGCTTTTCCACACATTTTTAAAATAAATAAAAGGATCATTGCACAACAATAGGTTTCTAGTTCAAATGAATGGATGTGGGATATGTATCTACCTCTGTCTTGCTATGTGATTATTAGAGCAGAATTTCTCTTTTGCATACATTCTCAAGTTTGCTTTTGTAAAGCCAATGCACTTTGGCTACAGTGTTGCACAGACACATAGGCTAAAAAGTGGCTAGCTCTTCTACTCTTCAAGTGCATATTTATGAAAAAGTTCTCACAAACCTGAATTCACCCTTTTTATATAAAAAAAACTTGATGAATTAACTTTGAGTGTGCTCATAAAATCTAAAGTGGATTAGAATAATTATTCATGTGTTAAGTACACTTCAGAAAACTGGAAACTAACCTCCACCCCCAACCACATCCTTTTCTAAGTGAGCTTTAACTACTGTGGACTAAAAAAAAGGTCTGTGGTAAATTCAGCTGGCTTGATAGCGTAAATGCTTTCCTAAAGATAGCTGAGCTGTTGTGTCTTGATGATTTTGTATGTTTGAAGTCTGATAGGTTAATAGGTGAGTGGATAAGTCTCACTCCATGCATGAGAATAGTTATCAAAGCGCATGAATGAAGTTGCTTTCACTGGCTGCACCTTTGACTTTTATTGATTCTGTTGGTGAGAAATGTGACTCTTACATCTTAGCAAATAACATTTATAAGAAATCTTCCACATCATTTTCCCCTTGTAAGTGTGTATCCAATCTGCTAGCTATTTTAATGGGTCACTATGAATCAAAAGACAGAGGGTGGATATAAGTATTAAACAAAAGTTACTATATTGTGCCCAACCAACATCCTTCACTAGTAGTCCATATCTGCACTACTAGGAATGTGAAACTCTCTACCTGCCAAATGGATATAAAACAGGAGCACAGGAAAAAAACCTGTTGCCTGAGGATGTATAACATGGCACCAAGGAACAATGCATCATAATGGCTTGGCAGTGGCACAGGCTTAATGTCACAATGTGACACTCTTGATGTTCATCTGTAGACCGGGCGTATCTAAACTGTCTCCTACCAGATGTTTTGGACCACAGCTTCATCACTCCTTGCCAATGCTGGACAGAAGCAGGTCAAGTGGAAGGTGAATGGTGAAGTGAATGGATCCTGAAGTGGCTCACAAATCTAGCCAGATGGAAGCATTTGAAATTGTGTTTTTAGACCTCGTTTTTACTCAGAAGGCACAAGTCCTAGCCCTAATCTCTTTTGCAAATGTACACATTTTCCCCATTCATAACCTGTCTCATTCTTGAAATTCTCTAGTGTTTGTACACCTTACTGGCCAGCCAGTGGGTATTTTGAATTGTCTGCAACTGGAAACACGGCCCCTGTTCCTCATGATTGGTGCTGAGGGATCATCCACTCCACTTAATGTTATGGAGTTTGATGGAAACCTAACTCAGAAAGCCAAAAGTGATTATTTTTCACTCTTAGATGACCTGCCCATGAGCAAGACTATCTGCTATAGAGTATTGAACCTGAAGGTTAACACAGCCCTATCATGGATAGATCTGATCCTTTCATTTCAGGAGAGGCAGGCAATCACTAGGAAAAACAACAGTCCACTTAACAGACAATGGAGAAAGATTTCACCATTAGCGCTGAACAATGCAGTTGGAGACCAAAACATTGTAAGAAAAGGAGGATGTGCGGTGGAGGAGGACTAAATACTGTGCAGTTAAACCTTCTGACATTAATCAAAAGCCTGGAGAAAACAACTGCTTCCCCACACATTGACTAGATAGTTATAAGGTGTGTTAGAGACGAGGCAAAGCTCTTATTATTCAGTTCCTTCTCTCCTGCCAACACTAACAGCCTGGCCTGAGGCACACTGCAGTGAGGATAACTCCAATCCATCCCCTCCTGGGAGCCAACAGGCTGTCGTTTTCCCTGTCCTCCTCCTCAGGTTACATTGTGCTTAACATCTTCATTAATGATCTGGAAAGAGTAAATAGGGTGTTAATGAAATTTTGCAGATGATGATAAATTGGAAGGTTTTCAAACACCATTGGTGATACAGAAATAATAAACTGAAAACCAGGAATGAGAAGGAGAGAGGAGGAAGAGGAAGAGGATGAGGGAAAAGAAATACCATGATACGTTGCTTTTTTTAATTTAAAAAAATGTAGTTTCATGTTTATGGGAGGAAGGAGATAAACAATAGCTGTAAATGAAGTTAAGAATGTGGTATTCAAAGGTTAAAATAACAGGGCAGGAGTCCTGAACTGAGAGGTATGGGAGCAGACTGCCAGTGTACTAAAAAGCTTGTCCTTTGATGGGCAGTTTTAAAAAACACTACAACCTGAGGCACAGGCCTTGGGGATGCTACCGTAACGTGAATGCTCCCTCTTCCCTCCTGTGCTTGTGACCTCTCTGAATACAGCATTTAATCATTGGCATTTTACTTTCTATAAGATACTGACAAATTAGAGGGATTTAATGAAGATGAACACAGATGACCAGAGGGCTTGGAAGATTAATTTATAACGAAGGATTAAGAATTAAATATGTATAGCTTGGCAAAGTGAAGGGACATGATAAGAATCTGCAAATATGTGGTGACTATAAATCTTGTGGAAGGAGACAGATTTGGAAAGGAGGTCTGAGGAACACATCAAAAGGAAGACAGGGGAGACTGAGGACTTGTTTTTGGTGCAGGTCTCCACACAGTTCAAGCTTGCATGGTGATTCCCATCCTGTTCCTTCCTTAATCATCCACTCTGCAGGCTGAATCTATTTTAAACTAGTGTATCATGGATTCTTTGTAGTTAATAGATCCTGTGCTTTGAGTGTAAAGATATATTGTATCATTAAATTCCAAAATCAGGATCATCCATGCCATAGTTTTTTCAGATTTCAGGGCATGGTTGTGAAAATTGGACAATGAAGAAATGACAGGAAGAGAATCAATTCATTTGAAAGGTGGTAGTGGAGGAGAATACTGTGGATACTAAGAGACACACAAATGTGTCCTAGAGCAAATCAAGCCTGAACTCTCCTTAGAAACTATAATAATTAAATGAAGGCAATCACGCTTTGAATATATCATGAGATGGCATGGCTCACTGAAAAAGACTATAATGTTCAGTGAAGTTGAAGGAAGTAGGAAAAGAGGAAGACCACATTACTCAGTTACATGGGCTCAGTCAAGGAAACCATGGCCTTAAATTTGTAAGATCAGAGCAGAGTTATTAATAAAGACATTTGTGACAAAATGCCCTCTTCAGAGTGGTTCCTCAGAATCCTACCCTTAGAGGTCATTCGCACTTGCAAAAATTCTGGTTTTCGGCAAATTAGATGCGCAATCACAGAAGCGATTGGAACTGAAGTTCACACTACATTTTCCATTACCGAATGTCTCTGTGTCTATTTAACATTGTTCAAGTTCACACTTACTTTTGCACCACAACAAAATAGATTATCAGGGTCCTTTTAAAAAAAAAGTCACCCATATGATGCACATGTGTGTTTTTCTGGTTATGCAAGCACTCGAAAGTGTGCCGCGCACATCAGCTGTCATGATATACATGGGCCTCTGTGTATGTGCTTATATATATGTGTGTGTAAGATGCACACACTCCTCCTCCTCCTCTTTCCCTCCATGCCTGGGAATGGGTTGCTAGAAGCAGAGAGAGTTCAGGGTGAGTTTTATTTCTATGGAAATAACAGCCAGTCTATAGTCAGAAACACACACACACGTTCCTCCCCTCTTCTCCTCCCTGCCTGGGAATGGGTTTCTAGAAGCAGAGAGAATTCAGGGTGAGTTGTACTTCTACGGGAGCAACAGCTGATCCATGGCACCCATCCTAGGGCTGAAACCTCCATGGCACCCATAAGTGCACCCATGCTAGGGAAGAATTACCGCCACAGGACAGGACTCTCTACTGTGAACCCACACAAATACAACAGTGTGCAGATACTGTCAGATTATTAAAAAAACAACACGCAGCATCATTGTCCCATAGGGATTCCCCTGAATTCCCTAACATCTGGGCCAGGCACCCATGTATCAATGCATGCCAGGCCAGTGAAGAATTCTCATCATGGAACCCATGACTCACTCTCATGAATCCATGAAAAAGCAACAATTCACAGAAACTGTCATATATATTATATATATATATATGAAGCATATATAAGCACAGCCTCAGAAGCCCCATGGCGTTGCTGAGAGGGGAAAAATGGTGGAAAGCCAAGACATGTGGTAGGATGAGTATCACCCCTCTGCCCACCCTCTACCCATTGCCCTCCCTTCTGAATGAGATCAAATGGGATCAGAAACAAATTCACATTTGTTCACAGCTGTTGCAAACTGATTCTTTCCAAAAGAAACACTAAATTACTTGTCATGCACATTGGCCTTTTTACCACAAGATCCTTATTTAGATCTCAATTAAGGTAGCCCCAGACCATTGATTAGGAAGGTAGGGTGTATTTGTGTGGGCTCTATTGTAGCAGGTGACAGTGATCTGGGAGTAGAGATCCCAAAATGCGCATTTGGTTTAGGCAAGAGGTACCAAAATAGAAAAGGTTAAGGGTAACATTGAATGCTTAGAACTGCTTGAAGCATCAACAGGAGACAGCAAGTTTACACAGTAACTTACTTTTTCTAAGAAATTAACAATGTAAGTAAAACTGTTGCATAACTCAAAACTTCATCAGTCCAGTTCCCGACAATCTCTCTCCTTTTCTCTCAAGCTTCCCTCATTCCCTGACTATCTCCAACTTGCCTTATCACCTATCTTTTTCTCCAACTTCCCTCATTCCCTATCTCTCTTCTCAACCTCTTTCGTTCCTTATCATTTTCTCTAACTTTCCTCATTGCCTGTCTTACTCTCTCTCCAACTTCCTTAATTCTTTATCTTTTTCTCCAACTTCCCTCATTTCTATTTCTCTCCTCAAACTCCCTCATTTGCTATTTTTCTCTCTAACTTCCTTCATTCCCTACCTCTCTTTTCCCTACCTCCTTCATTTCCTATTTTTCTCTCCTACTTCCCTCATACCTAGGGTTGCCATAACCCGGTTGCAACCGGGTTTTTCCCGGTTTTGGCTGCACCTGCCCGGTCACGGCACGGGTGCAGCCAAAAACCGGGAAAAGCCCAGTGTTGCGGGGTGCAAGGCAACCCGGGGGCCTCGCTGCCCTCCTCCTCCCCCGCGCATTGTCATGCAGAGGAATAGGAGGGCAGCGAGGCCTGAGGTGGAGGAGGCTGCAGGGGGCGGCGGCCTCTTGGGCGCAGCCGCGCCAACATCCCTGCCTCCCTGCAGGCCTCCTCCCTCCTTCCTGGCCTCCGCGGGGGCAAGAAGGAGCGAAGCCCCGGCCATCGCGCCGGCCTGTCGCTCCTTCCTGGTCCCAGTGGGGGCCAGGAACGAGGCGAGGCCGCGCGCTCCACCGGCGAGCCCCTCTCCTTTCCTGGCCTCCTCGGGGGCCAGGAAGGGCGAGGCCGCGGCGCTCACCGGCGAGCCCCTCGCCACTCTTTCCTGGCCTCCTCGGGGGCCAGGAAGGAGGCGAGGCCGCGGCGCTCGCCGACGAGCCCCTCGTCTCTTTCCTGGCCTCCTCGGGGACCAGGAAGGAGGCGAGCCGCGGCGCTCGGGCGACCCCTCGCCTCTTTCCTGGCTCCTCGGGGACCAGGAACGAGGCGAGCCGCGGCGCTCGCCGGGGCTCCTTGCCTCCTTCCTGGTCCCCGCGGGGGCCAGGAACGAGGCGAGGCCCCGATCCTGGCCTCCAATCGCGAGGGCCCAGGAGGGAGGGAAAGCCTCCTTAAGTGGAGGCTTTCCCTCGCCGCTTGCCCGCCGCATTGTGAGGAAAATGTAGGACATAATTTTTAAATGTAGGACACATTTTGTTGTGTCCTACATTTGAAAATTTTGTCTACATTTTTCCCGTTTTCCCGGTCCGGCGGCCTATGGCAACCCTACTCATACCCTATCTAATTCTCTCTTCCCAACCAAGTGCAAATCAAAGGCTCATTTAAACCAGCCAAACGTGTCAGAATGTGATGGCTTTCATTACTGTTTGTACTGCTTTTTTTTCAAGAATTAAAAAAAAAATGCTTCTCTTGTCCCACTGTGTTTTGGGGGTTATTCTGATTAATTAATATAGCTTTTAAGACTTTGCCTAGACATTCTATTCTTTTCTAGTCCAATACATTTTGGTAACATTTGATTCCAAATCCACCTACATTCCTATTTCTTGCAGCTCATTCTGTTTGAGGCAGTTCCTTTTGACCTGGGTTGTAAGTTGAAGTTTTTCAAGTTTTTGAAACCTGTCACTGCTCCTGCTTTATATTCTCCCCTTCCTAATATGTGACCAGTGACACTAGTAACTGTCTGGAGGAGAAAGCTGATTCATGTTTTTATTTCATTAAAACGTTATCTCTGTGTCACTTTTGCGATAAGCTGCTGTGGTGAAATTGTTGTGTTTTCCCTTACTGCAAGATCTCTTACACACACACACACTGCACACACTGTGTGAACTGAGTCATTGGAAGAGACTGATGATGGAGAAAGAAAATGCGTATGCATGTGAGAGAGACCAAGGAAAAGCACAGCAGTGTGGTGTGGTTTGAGCCCTGGACTATGACTCTGGAGACTAGGGTTCAAATTCTAGCTCAGTACTGGAAACCCATTGGGTGACCTTGAGCAAGTCACACACTCTAGGCCTCAGAGGATGGCAACGGCAAACCCCCTTTGGGAAAAAAACAAAAGAAAATCCTGCCTTAGGGTTGCCATAGGTTGGAAACAACTTGAAGGCACACAACAGCAACAAGAACAACACACCACCATATGAGTGTATAGCCATAGTGCTAAGGTTCCAGAGAGATTTAAGATTTAAAACCTTGCAAGAAGCGATGGAGGAAAACAGGAGGCCATGCTAGGACTGCATCACCTCTAGAAACACATATGGGGGCAAAATGTCAAGAGATGTGATGGGACAGACAAGCCCACATATAATATCTATATCCATGTCATAAGTGGGATGATGAACCAAAATGTGTAGTCTTTTTATTGAGATTTACAGTATTTAAAAGAAGAGCGTTTGGACTGGGAAGCATCAAGAAGAAATATCATATGGTGCAGCACCACACAGTATGGATTGCCAGTCTAGATGAGCACTAGATTTTTCATGTCAGGTTCCATAGTTTACCACTGTTTGACTCTGCCTATCTCAATACTACCCCACCAAGAGAAACCAGTGACTGGACTCATATGTACTGTAGCTTGCAAGAAGATGCTTAGATTCAGCTTTAAAACAACAACAACACAGAGAAGACAGGACTGGGGGTGGAACTATCTCAGATTCCAGAAAAGACCTCTCTCCTTCCCCAAATCTAACGTCTCTATAACAGATAATGACAGGGAAAATCCACCATGTGGTGAATTTCTCTGATCAAAATTCACTGTGTAATTTTGTGGTTAGAAAATGCCTCTGAATATGACAGTGAGTCACATACCTCAGTCTGTGTTTGTGGGTGAACCACATGGGTGACTGTTGAGGAGTGAATTCAGTACTCATTGTGGAGTGCGTTCTGTTCTGTTTCCCTTAATGCCAAAAGGTTTGTGTGAATCAGCAAGGCTATAATGCTGAGACAAAGCAACCAGTATTTAAACTACAGCCATGCGTTGTGGTGCCAAGAGTCAAACATGGATCTTCCCTGGCTTGAATTTTCTCTAGAATTATTAGCTGTCAGTTCCTCGCAATATTCCAGAATAAAGATGAGAACATGTGGAGGATAATACTGCAAAACATTTCAGAATCTGAACTGGTCTACACAATATTTTCTACTTTTGGCAAACAGTCTCGATTGTTCTCAGGCCCATTTCTGGAAAGACAAACTTGGTGTGCAAATCATGTGATAGCATTGTCCATCTGGAAGAGCTTACACATCATCCATATTAATTGCCTCTAATCATACACACAAGTACCTAATCCATCTATTCACATAAATACGTAATCTTGGATGGAAATGTGTTATATAAACCCATTTGAAAACTGGTGTTGATGATGACACCTCTAGTTGCCTGGTATTTCAGTATATGAGGACCAGAATTCAGAAAGTATCGTATTCCAGATAGAATTCCCAGAATCCATCATGGCCATGCTGCCTGGGGATTATGGGATTTATAGCCCCCAGTGCATTTTCACAAATCTGATAGGGAGAGATGTTTTCACCTGACATTTTGACTTCCCCATGATCACTTTTGTTAGTTGTCATGCAGTACTGGATTATAAAATGTCTCCCCAGCAGGCTGCAAAAATTATATGTGAAGACAGTGCAAACTTTTGTGACATAGATGCCCCTCTGCCAGCTCGCGTCCGAAGAATTTTTCTTCTGTCTTCAACACTTGCTCCTCATCACTAGGTTATCTCTTCCCCCATTAAACAACACAGTTTTCTATTGCCTTTTGAGATCAGCTTTCTTCAAACAGATAAAAAAAACCAGCCTTCTGAAACTAAACTCAACTGTTTTTGAAACAGGAAAGTAGAAAGCCAGAGGCTACCTGTGGCTGCTAAATTAACATGCTTTCTTCATATTGGCACACATACAAGAGAAAGGAGGACAAAATTCCTGAAACCTAGGTGGCTGTTTTCAGCAAGAAATGTAAAATAACTGGCGTTACAATGCAACACTTCAAAGACTAACAAATTTATTATGGATATGTCCTCTTGGAGACATCCTCAGATCAGTATCTAAAAAAGCATATGTCTTAACAATTGTGTTGATGACACATGACTGCTCCTCTGAAAAGGGTTTAGTAGGATAAAGTAGCAGAGGCTGTTCATTTTTAGACTTCATAACTTAGTAAGATGTGGGATAGATGCAATGGCAAAGAAAGAAGAGAACAGAAAAACATTTGCAGGATTGTCACTTTTCTCTAAGGTTGTTATTGAGCATTTTCAATTTTTTCTTTGAGAAAAGGTTTGAGTGAATAATAATTTTTCAGTCCTGTGAAATAAGAGGAAGTTTGCCTAATGACGTATATGAATTCACTTTCCTTATGTGTATCAAATGGAGAGTTTTGATCATTTCTGTTCAAACCTTCTGCCACCTTTTGGAGTATTTCTTTCTTAGTGAAGTTGTTGTCACTTGATTAATGTGTTTTGGCTTCTTCTTGCGTGTGAAATCATTGCTCTTTTCTGTTCCTTAGTAATAGAGAAGGTTGTCCCTTCTAGCCAAAGACAATCAAGAAAGTCATGTTTTCAAGGGTCTCCATCTTATCTGTTGGGGAAAACAGGCAACAATATTAATAGAGTACGTGGTCTGAGGTTAACTCAGGCATTACTAGGGCAATCTTGTTTAAGGTGTTTTTTTCCTCTGCAAGTTGGTATAGAGCTGCAGCTACGTTTCTTGACCACATCAGTTGCCTTAGCTACCCCTGAGTGTGCACTTGCATTTACAAACATTATGTGTGATGTTGGATTATTAATATTGGCCAGTTAACATCCTCTGTTATTGCATGTTTTTCCTTGCCACTAAATTAATGAAAATATTTTATCATAATGTACTTGTATACTCTGAGCTATACTTCAGAGAAACTAGGATATATGGCCAGAGACCACATCCTCTCAACTAGCACTAGCCTTTCAATATGGAAAAATGTACCTTCCCTGCTGAAAATATTTGAAGAATTTAGTTTATACGATTTCCCTACGATTCAGACATTCTGTTCCAGCACAACAGCTGTTGATTTAGAGGCAAATTCAAGCATTCACAAAGTTCTCTCATCATTCTTGCCTGTCTTGGCATGCCATGAAATAATGTTCATTCTCAGTTGTTGAAATGTGGGTATAATATGATGCATTTTGCAAAAGGAAAAGAGCTCCATGCATATGATGCCAGTAATGCTGCTTATCAATATGTTTTCCACCTCATTGATTCTAGATTGGCTTGGTTGGTTTGGTGACACCAGCATTAAAAATTGAGTGATTATTTTAAAGACGTTTGTATCAGGGCTGACATCATTCCACATTTAATTGGTATGATTAGCACATTAATCATTCACTAGTACAGTGGGCCTTTTCATTAGACTTCAGTAGGACCATATTGAGTATGTTCAGTGTTGATATCACCATTGTCAATACAGGCCCTGAGAGAGTAGGGAGACAGATAATCTTACTCATAATGAAATCTCCACTCCCAGGGCTCACAATAACTTATTTCATGGTCCCTCCTACCTTCTTAACTTGCTCTTTGTACCCTGTTTTCCCAAATCTTTTAAGGTATAAGGGGAAATTGCATTTTCTGAAAGGAGCAATCCAGGCAGCTGAATTAACTTAAACTACTGTACTATCAGTGTATGAAGGCAAAGGGGCTTGGTGGAAGACTGAACTTTTTCCAGTCCTACCATTTATCATAAAGCCTTTGATGTGCAATCGTTACATTTCTAATTCTGGACATGAATTTGTGTTGATTTTTAAAGATTAAATGATGAATATATTTGGTCAAGACCCTTGAATCTTCAAATTGTATCTGCATTAAGTAATATCTGTTCATCTGTTGATAAATTAGTAAAAACCAAGAAATTCCTCAGATTCTGTACTTTGTATACATTTAAAAGAAACTAACATCCAAACTTTTTGACTGGACCATATTTTGATTTATTACCACAGGCTAAAATAATATTGGGAGTGGTTATGCTCAGTGACACTTTAGCAGCAATTCGAGCAAGTGTGAAAATCTTCGTTGTCTGCAACACTAGAACTGGCACTGACTTTATTGTTTTTTCCCTCTTCCCCCCAGAAGATGATTCATTTCTCTCCTGAATCTGCCGGAAATTTTTTATTGTATTGGTGTTGGAATGTTTTAAAGTTTTTACTTGTTTAATTTCTTTTCAGGGGTTGTTCAGTGATTTAATGACTGGGGAGTGGGTTGAGGGTTTAGGGGTTTTTAATTGTATTTTTATATTGTTGTTATTTTATATTCATAGTGCTGTAATCCACTTTGATTCCTTGAGAAAAAGCAGAATATAAATGATTATTATTATTATTATTATTATTAATTTATCTTACTCATCTAGTTCAGTTTTGTCTTCTTTGACTGGCAGTGGCAGTTCTCTAGGGTCTCATGGCCTTTCCTGCTGCCTGATCCTTTCTTAACCAGAGACAAACATGCATTATTACAGTCTTTCTACAGCATGCCATGCTGTGTGAGACTCCAGACAGGGCAAGTAATACAAATCATTCCTAAAAATAAAGAGAGTCCAGATTTCTGATGCTTGGCTCCCAATCTCATCCATCATTTTGGAATTGGAGGTGGGCCGATTGAAAGATTTTATCTGAGCTGGATGGAGAAGGGCCAGTCTCAATCAAGGGAGTGTTCTTAGGTTCACTGTGCCCAAACAGGTCAATCTGCCTTTGCTTTCATTCAACCTCTAATGAGTTGTTTTAGACCGTACAAATAGATAATCTGGTTGATGCAGTGATTCTCTGATGCAGTGACTCTCCTGGTCTCCCCCCCCAACATTTAATCTCTGATGAACTACCAGGTCTGTTCTTGCTCCCACCAGTCAATGCTTTAAAAGTGCTTTTCATTGCCACTGAGAGGCCTTGCTCTTAACTCTGGTGAATGCCCAGCAGCAAGACCCCTGAAAGTAATCCTGATTTTGAAACTATAGAAGAGGTAGGAATGTGAATGAGGTTGCTTTCCATACCTCTGTTGTATTGTATTGTTCAATTCAAAGCTCTGTATAGCACAGTTTGGATGGAACTGTCCTGTCTCCGCAGTTGGGAGTAGGAGCATCATAATAAATAAGCCATTTCTCCTAGCTGTCTTCACTCACTTTTTTCCTCTGTAGCTGTAATAATAGAATAGACATTGGACTCAAGTGGAGCATGTTAATAGTCTGCAGTGGAAATCCTGCCCAGAATAAGAAAATGAAGGCAGGGTCTCTTGTGCTGGTGATGTTATGCCTCAGGTATTAGTGCTTAAGCATCTGTAATAAAATAATTAGCAAAGATGCAAAATCTTCATAGTTATGAGTAAAATAAGTTCATGTTTAATTTCTGGGCTTTTATAGTTTGTTACAAAAGGTATCTTAGATTGTGAATTGACAGGTAAATGTTCTTATAGTATCGCAGAACTGGAAAGACCCCCAAAGGTAATTCTGTCCAACCCCATACCAGTACAGGAAATGCACTGCTACAGAATGCCAAATAGGTGGATATCTTGCTCCTGCTTAAAAACTTTTAACAGAGCTGAATCTGCCACCTTCTAAGGGTCTGTATTCAATTGTCTCACAGCTTGTACTGTGTAGATGTTCCTCCTAATGTGTAGTTGAAATCGCTTTTCGTGAAATTTGAACCTATTGGTTCGTGTCACACTCTTTGGAGATTCATTACTTAGGTTCAAGACACACTGCAGAAATAACCCAATTTGAGACTGGCTCAGTGCTAGGGAATCCTAGGAATTGTAGTTTATTATGGCACCAGAGCTCTCTGACAGAGAAGACTAAATCTTTCACAAAACTATAGTTCCCAGAATTCCCTAGCACTGAGGGGGGCAGTTAGAGCAGGATCAAACTGGATTATTTCTGCAGTGTGTTTTGGACCATAGCCTGATATACTCCAAATGTATTGGAACACAAATCCTATCATCCCCAGGCAACATGGCCATTGCCATGCCCTCTGTGAATGATGGGAGATGTATTCCAACACAATCTAAGGGTTGTATGAGGTTTTGCAGGGAGTGTTTCAGAATAAAAGAAAACAAAATGTGCCCTAGCAGCTCTGACCATGACAGGCAGCCATTCAGTCTTTCGAGATGGCAGTCATATCTCTTTGCAGAAGTTAGAAAGCTAAGGAGTTTATCATACAGGGAAAATCGGAAGTATAAAAGGGTCAGAACCTTCAGTTACTGAGCATATTAGACACAATTGCACAAATGGATTTCAGACAACGTTGTGCGCAAACTGCTTAGAATCTGACAAGAAAGTGACATGAACCAGGAAATAAGCATTTTTAGGAAAATATTGGAAATTCATTCCCATTTCATTCACAATTCTGCTTTTTATGCAATTGCTGTAGTGTGAAAGCTACTTGTGGTTTATTCATGGAATTTTCCCTGTTTTGTGTTTGTTGCCAGATTTCCCATGGTTCTTTGGGGCAAGTTTACTTCCAGTGCAGCGGAATAAGTAAAATAAGTACCCACCCTTCTTCATAGCCAGTGCTCTTAAAACAAACAGTTGATGCAAGGGCAGAGAGAAGTTTGAGTCCTGGCATGCTCCTCTCTGTCTCTCACTCTCTCTGTATGTGTCTTCTGCTTCAGCCACAGCGATCCCCAAAGTGTCCCCTTTAAGGACAGTTAATGAATTTATTTTCTTTTTGTCCATAATTGTCCAGCTCTCGCATCCATACATGGTAATGGGGAATACAATTGCTTGTATGACTCTGACTTTCGTGTTTTGTTTGTCTATCTTTGCTCTTTAGGACCTTTTCTAGTTCTTTCATAGCTGTCCTTCCCATTCTTAGTCTTCTTCTGACTTCTTGACTGCAGTCCCCATTTTGATCTATGTTTGATCCAAGGTATAGGAACTCTTTTACTATTTCTATGTCCTCATTATCTAGACTGAACTTGTTAAGATCCTCCATGTTCATTATTTTTGTTTTCTTTATGTTCAACAGTAAGCCTGACTTTCATGATCTATGCAGTCAAAGGCTTTGCTATCCTCTATAAAGCACACACTGATTTTCTTTTGGAATTCCTTGGTGTGCTCCCTTAGCCATCGTATGTTTACAATGTGGTCCCTAGTGCCTCTTTCTTTCCTGAACCTTGCTTGGACCTCTGGGATTCTCTCTCTATGTATGGTTGGAATCTATGTTGCAGAATTTTAAGCATGATTTTGCTTGTGTGGGAGATTAGTGCTATGGTCCTATAATTGCTGCAGTCTTTTGTGTCTTCTTTTTTTGTCAATGGTGATGTAAATTGGTCATTTCCAATCTGTTGGCCACCATTTTGTTTTCCATATCTTTTGACATACATTGGTTAAGATTGGAGTTGATTCCATCGGTGTGAGTTGTAGTAGTTCAACTGGAATGCCATCTGTTCCTGGTGATTTGTTTTCCCCCATTTTTCTTATTGTAGCTTTTACCTCACTTTTTAGAATTTGGGGTTCATCTTCATATGACTCTTCATTCCATGCATCCTTCATTTTTTAATGTCTTTTGTATAGCTTTTCTGTGTATTGCCTCCAGCATTTTTTAATTCCCTGCTGGTCTTGAATTATTCTTTTTGTATCATCATAGACATAGAGCATTCCAGTCCTTGGTTTGAATGTCCCTTTCATTTCCCAGATCTTGTGGAAAAGATCTCTCATTCTTCCTTTTTTGTTATTGTCTTCTGTTTCCTTGCACTGGTCATTGTAGTAAGCATCTTTGTCTTTTTGCACTAGTCTTTGTACTGTTGCATTCATGGTTCTGACTTTGTTCCTTTCTCCCTTTTGTTTTGCTTCTCTTCTTTCCTTTTCTGTTTGAAGCATTTTATCTGTTATCCCATTGTTTCTTCTCTTTCTTTTTGACTATTGTCTTGATGCTCTTTGTGATATACTCTGCATCTTTACATGCCATTCCAATACTTTGTGGCAGGCTAGGTATGCTCAGAAAGAACTGAAATATAATTCTTAAAATAAAGTAGAGCCAGTGTGGTGTAGTGATCTGAGTGTTAATCAAGGGCTCCAGGAGATCAGGGTTCAAACATTTGCTTGGCCATGGAAAACTGCTGGATGACCTTGAGCAAGTAACTCTTTCAGCCTCAGAGGAAGACAATGACAAACCCACTCAGAACAAACCTTGCAAAAATAAAAGTGTGATAGATTTGCCTTTAGGGTCATCATAAGTTTGAAAACAACCTGAAGGTATACAGGGCTCCCCCGGGTTACGAAATTAATTCGTTCCGCGGCGCCATTCGTAACCCGAAAAGCATTCGCAAGCCGAAGCCCCATAGGCGCTAATAGCGAAAGCCGCGATTTGGTGCGAAAAAGCGCCGAAAAGCACCAAAAAATTTTTCATAACCCGAAATAACCTTCGTAACCCGGAACAGTTTTTTTTAATGGATTTTTTTCGTAACCCGGAAATTTCGTAACGCGGCGCATTCGTATCCCGGGGTACCAGTGTACAACAATATATTCAGGTATCAGGAATGTTCATAGATGGGAGTGTGTGGTGTTGCTCATCTATGGTCAAAGTTTGACTGGCAAAGCATATAGGACACTATAGCACTATAGCACAGCATATAGGACACTACAGCACTATAGCACACTATAGCACACCCCAGCCTGTATACTCTGGGGTGATAGATATTGCAGTGCAGAAACGTCTGGAGAGTCACAGCTTGCCTACCCATGGTATAATGAGTGTGGCAGACCTGTATAAAGAAAACTGGTCTGTAGATAAACAACAGGAGGGGCATACACATCTAAATCAAGCAAAATTGATTGAACATGGGCTATATAGCAACAGAACAAGAAGGACAAGCGCATGGATAGAATGATCTGGGGACCCTAGGAAAGATAACATTCAGCTTTTAGAGTAAAGACTGGGGATTATAAGCAGATAAGCTCTGTGTTTTGGATCTTTGTCACTGATAAATCCTGTACTGTTGGCAATTGGATTTTACGAGAAGCTGATATTTTAAAATGCTTTTGCATAGCTACATAAGCCATCCCAGCTTGACGTGGTGTTCCTTGGTGCCCTGATTGTAATAACAGGATGAGAGGTGCAGCATTCCATTACACAGTGGACAAGAATGTTTCCACATTAATACCAAGCACTGGGACAATACATTCTTTGATCAATAATTGTGCTCCCTTCTTGTACTTTTGGCATCAAAAATGGTGCTTCATTAAAAATGTGTTTCATTAAAAACAAATGCCATTCTTTGCTATGTTTTTGTGCGTCTTCAAGTTGTTTCTTACTTATGGTGACCCTAATGTAAAGCTGTCATGAGATTTTCTTGGCAAGATTTGTTCAGAGAGGATTTTCCTTTGACCTCTTCGGAGGCTAAGAGAATATGACATGCCCAAGGTCACCCAGTGGATTTCCATGCCTGAGCAAGAATCCAGACCTTGGTTTCCAGAGTCATAGTCTGACACTCAAACCACTATATCACACCTGCATGTAATCTTCAAAAGTTGAAAACTCCAACATATGTTTGTTTTGTCTTGCATATACACATGCTTAGGTATTGCCTTGACAAATTTAATTTATTCAATTTAAACTACATGTAAAGTCTATTCTAAAACCATTATCAAAAATAAACACTAAACAGGAGCCAAGACTGGGAAAGCAAGGATGAGAATCAGGTAGCCCTACAGATATTGTTTTTCTTCAAGTCCCAGCAGCCTTAGTCTCCAGAGTTAATACAAGGGACACCACCAGATAGGGCTAAGAAAGAATCCTTCCTGAAACTCCGGGGAGCCACTGCCAGTCAGAGTTAACAATACTGGGCTAGGTGGACCAATAATTTAAACTGGTATAAGGCAGCTTCCTCTATTTCTTAGTGCCTGTGTTGCTTCTAATGTATTTGCCAACCTAGCTGTCTGGTTAGCCTAGTTGTTAAGAAAGAGGATTTTGTAAATTTCTTGACTGGGAATTCAAATACCTGGCTAATAGAAATCAGATAGGAGAAACATGGGCGGGGTACAGGCCGCCGCTTTGCGGCGGTCTGCCGCCGCCGCCAGTAGGTCCGCGGGGGAGCTGGAGCCTTCACACGGCCCGACTCCCGCACGGACCGAAAAAGAAGCTCCAAAATGGAGCTTCTTTTTCCGTCGCGTTTGCGACGTAGCGAGGCGCCAGGGGCGCGCTCGCTACGTCACAAGCGGCGCGACGCGTACGGACGCTCAGCGTCCGATACGCAAAGATGGCGCCGGCCATGTAGAAAGGCCGGCGCCATCTTGTACGGACAGAGTCCGTACTAGGCCCAGGGGCGTCTATAAGAGACGCCCCTTTTTTAAAATGGGACATCCGGAGGACGTCCCAAATGGCGGTGCAGAAAGCACCATTGTAGGCCAGCTATGGGCAGCATGTGGACCATGAACTGTATGCACTCCACTACTTCTACAAATGAACCTGGTGCTGCAAGGCTGTTAAAAACATGGCTTGCTGTCAGCAACAGCAATAACCTTTTCCTTTTTAATTTTGACACTGGGTCACTGAAGTTTGGTGATGTGGCATCTAAAATGGTTAAACAAGCAGATTTTCTATTTTAAAAAAATGTGTGTGGAAGGATGCACCTCGTTTTCAAATTGATTAACAACTGAAAGTCTCCTGGAAGCAGCAATCAGTTTCAAAATAAGAGGCATACCCACCTCCAACAGTTTTTTTAAAATTTTGATTTTATCAACACACACATATTGTTACATACATACGTACATTATTACATATATCACATACATTATACAATCATACACCAATACAAACATTTCACAGATGAAAACCAGGATGCATGTGGCCAAGCAACATCAGAGTGTGGTCAGGAGGAAGAACAGATAAATTAGGAAAATGTACAGAAGTTTGCTTTTGCCTGAGCCCACTGGGAAGGGCAAGATTCAAATCCCTCCTCTCCTCTCCCCTCTGCTGAATTAACTGAGTGCAAACTACTCCTGCTCTCTGAACTCAGTTTGCAACACTTGACGTAAGCAAAGGACAAAATGGGAAAATGGGAGGAGGACTGGGACATTTTAAAAGCTGCTGAAAAGGGGTGGTATGAGATTAATAGGGACTGTCCTTGCCAAATGAGGACTGAAGGGTATGGATGCAGGCTATCTACATATTCTGCTTTAAAGAGAAAATGCTTCTTTGCAGAGGTGTTTTTGCCAACACCACCGTGCTACCCAACATAGCCAGTGCTGTAGCAGTGGGCTGTGCGTGGCACTGGGTTGCAGGGTGGTAAAGCAGCACTTTATAATCTTAAATATACCTTCCATTGTTCTAGGCCTGTACTGTATCCAAACACATCCCTCAAGATATTTAACTGCAGCAATAGCATTGCTGGAAAACTAGCCATTAGTTTTGGCCACGTACATATTTTGGCCACTTACACATTGTTAAAAAAAAGAGGATGAAAGAGGGTACTGATTTGCCTATTTTATTTTATACATAAATGTGCATGGTTACAAAGAACTGTTGCAATTTAAGTAGAAATACAATACATCTTACTGTAAGGGGGACCTGTGCCTGGATGATCTGTGTCTCTACTCACTGAAGATTTTCAGGGTATTTTTTTTCTCTTTCCCATTATGATGATGGGCTTTGATTAGCTATAAAGCTTGATCACCTTATGTTAAGTTGACAAAATTGGAACTGAAGGCTCTGGCCTGTATAGTGCAGGAGCTGTATCTGCTGATTTGATGACAGCTGTAAACATTTACAAATCCTTTGCAATCGTCAGTTCTTGTTGATGGAATGAAATAGGCTGAGATCAGAGATATGAGTCCTGCAGTTTTCCAGATGCTGTTGGACAGAATTTCACTGCTTTTCCTACCATTGGCTATGTGGTCTAGGGTGGCTTGGGCTTGCAGTCCAATAACATCTGAAGAGCTGAATGATTCTCACCCATGATCTACAAACAGATGGGAAATATAAAAGAAGCTGTTCCAAGATCAATATTGCTGTACCAGTTCAAACTGGGTGTCTTAGAAAAGAAAAAGTGATTAACAAATCTTACTAATCTAAGTATACAAGATAAACCTGCCCCAGGTATTATTATACTTTTTGTACAAACAAGTTAACCACAAAGTAGAGATATTACCCATCTCAAAAGTGTGGTCTCATATAAGGGGCCTTACTTGGATGAGCCAATCATAATAGATTCTAGCATTCTAGCATTTATGTTTTGGCACAATTAACATGAACAAATGTGGTGTAGTGGTTTGAGTGTTGGACCATGACCTTGGAGACAAGGATTAAAATCCCTGCTCAGCCATGGAAACCAACATGGTGATCTTGGGCAAGTCACACTGTCTCGGCCTCAGAGGAAGACAAAAGCAAACCCTCTCTGAACAAATCTTGCCAAGAAAATCTCACAACAGATTTGGCTTAGTCTTGCCATAAATCAGAAATGACTTGAAGGCATACAAAAATAATGTTTAACATTATGTCATTATGATTGTTGGTAGTGAGGTTAAACATCCTTAAAAATCATTGTTCAGAAAACCACTGAGAGTTATCTCTAGAACATCATGTCTCTGAGACCTTTGAAAGATTAGATAAGTTTCCAGGTATGATTCCATGAGAATCTATCCCTGGTAAGGTTTTCAAAGTACATACAGTATCTTAGTGTGGTTGGCGATCTGTTTATTTGTCATCCTTGATCTTGCCTGTTAATTGTATACAAAATACACATTATAAATGTAAACTGAACTCTGAGTCCTTATGGACCTCAGGTCAGTGGCTAGTGGCTCAGACCTTTCCAAATAAGGAAAAGTGAGATAAAAATCTTTCTTTCCTTGGTCACTGGGTGAAAATACTGGATAGTCTTGTTGATAGGACATCTTTAACACAACTTTCGCTGCTTTCTTTTTTGCATGGTTCTCTGTTGCTACACAGGATTTGGGCTAGACAACATTTCAAATAGAGAGCACAGCTATCCTATGGACAGAAAGCTGTCATCTGTAAAGTAGGGCATTCGGCCAGGGCTTTGCTTCAAATGAGGGTTTTAGGAGTGCCAGAGCCTTATTTGTGGCCCCTGGGCAGGAAGCTGGCTTGTCTTCTTTCCCCTGGCAACTCAGCAGATTTCTTCAAGTTAAAATCCAGTTGAAATCTTGACCTTTCCTTCTATTATTTGAGGTACACACGCAATTGTTGGCATTTCGTCTAACACAGCCAGCAGTCATTATGTATTTCTGAATGACTTAAACAGCTGTTTGCTAGGGCACTCTGCCAGCACCAGCAGTGCTTTAGGGCTACTGTGGTGGAGGTGTATGTCCTATTCTCTCCTGTAACCTTTTGTCACCTTTTGATTAATCTTGATAACAAGAGGCAGTAGTCTGTAGCTAGTCACTTGGTAGTGCATAGCCATTTTGGAAAAACATGACCACCTTCTATTGTGCTAACGCTTAGAATCCTAGAATCATAGAGTTGGAAGAGGCCACAAGGGCCATTCAGTTCCAACCCCCTGCCATGTAGGAACACGCAATCAAAGTGCCCCCAATAGATGGCCATCTAGCCTCTATTTAAAAATCTCCAAAGAAGGAGACTCCACCACTCTCCAAGGGAGTGTGTGCCACTGTTGAACAGCTTATACCGTCAGGAAGTCCTTCCTAATGTTAAGCTAGAATATTTTTTCCTCTAGTTTGAGTCTATTGCTCCTAGTCCTAATCTCTGGAGCAGCAGAAAACAAGTTTGCTCCATCCTCATGCTGCTCCATCCTCAATAAATAGGGCTATTACATCACCTCTTAACCTTCTTTTCTCCAGGGCTAAACATCTCCCTAGGGTATGGTTTCTAGACCACCATTTTGCTCTCCCTCCTCTGGACCCACTCCAGCTTGTCAACATCCTCTTGAATGTGTTATTTCTATAGTGCACCAAAACTGCATCTAGTTCTGAAAGTCACCTATACAAGGCTGCATCTAGAATGCAGAAGTAACAAATTTTACACCATTTTAACTGTCATGCTCAATGCTGTAGAATTCTGTGATTTGTAGTTTTATATTTAGCCTTCTCTTTCAGAAAGCTCTGGTGCTACAACAAACTACAGATCCCATGATTCCATAGCATTGAGTCATGGCAGTTAAAGCCATGCCAAACTACCTTAATTCTGCAGTGTGGCAGCAGCCCATCAACTTTATCAAGCTGATGATGTCTTACTTGGGAACTCATAAATTCACTTATAATACCAGCTGAATTTGTTAAGTTTCAAAATTGATCCCATTTGAGAATGAGAAATAGGCCTGCCTCATTTAATCAATATATTTTTGGGGTTTCAATGCAAGAGGTGGGAGGGTCTCCAGATGTTTTAATCTCAATTTTCTTAATCCTTTATGCATTGACCATGCTGGTTGGGGCCTCTGGGTGTTCAGGTCCAAAACATTTGGAGGGCCAAAGTATTCCACCCCAGTAAAGAAATATCACACTGGCATTAAGCTGGAATCCCTTTGGGGGAAAAACACAGAAAACAGTTTTAACATAGTACTATATTCATGACAAATGCACAACCAGTAAAATGGCTCCCAAATTGGATAGGTTGGCATAGTATGATTATACAGCAGGGGGGGAAATACTTTGACAGTGGGACTTAGTTTTGTAGAGTGGGGAAGGGGATGGATGGAGTGAGACTGGTATTTGAAACAATTAGATGGTAGGTCACACAATCAAACTGGGATGCTGAGAATGTGAATTGTTTTGATCCATATGATCTATGCAGTGTGTGGGAAAATGGTTGATTACATCATGGTGTGCATAGTTTACAACATTATTCTTCTCCGTTATTGAAACCTATGACTTCATGCCGGATAAATGCAAATACAGTTCTGGGTGGAAGGTGTGTTCTGTAACTTCAACTAGAGGAGCCAAACTTTATTGTCTCTCATATTGACTTTGTTCCCATTCAGCTTAAAGCCCTGAGTAATGGGATGTGTGTGTGTATGTGTGACTTCATTTACATACACTTCCCATAACATACGAAATGCAGTCACTGTAGCCACAATACTCTCTTCCCTTGTGTGGTATTTTAACATCTTTGCCTGATGAAGGAGCCTGTGAAACTTTGAGAGGTAGCATGATATATTTTGTACCTTTTGGTTGGCCCACTAAAGGTATCACCATATGATAGATTTTGGGACTTTCTTTTCTTTTCTGTTTGTATTTCTGTTTGTTTTATGGGCAACACAAACATTTATGCACCTGAAATGTTTTTAAAATGATAATGTTTGCCTTTCCACACTTGGCCCACGACATGCAACTTTTCGGGGATCTGTTACACATGAATGAATGAATGAATGAGATTTATTTATATACCGCCATTCCTTTGATCACGTCGGTTTACAAGATAATAATGAAATACAATACAGCACAGAACAAAAATTACAGATAAAAAATTAAACCACGAAAATCCCCCATATTAAACCGTATAATAAAATCCATCATTAAAAATCCATCATTCATACCTAATTATTAAAACCAGTTAAAATCAATAAACAATCTAAACAACACGCAATACACAGGAGAAGATGACAGTCAGGACATGTGAGGGAAGGCTTGGCGGAATAAGTGAGTCTTGAGATTTTTCTTAAATGACTCCAGGGAGGGGTCCGAGTGGAGCTCATCAGGGAGAGAGTTCCAAGACTGCGGGGCCACCGCAGAGAAAGCCCTTTGCGCAGTCCCTACGTATCTCGTCTTAGGAACTCTCAAAAGTTTTTTCCCACCTGACCTGAGAGTGAGGGGCGGATTGTATGGGGAGAGGCGGTCCTCCAAGTACTCTGGGCCCTGAGTTGGACTGAGTTGCCAGCCAAGTTGGACATAGATGCAATCAAGGTACTTCCTGAGTACACCAATTTGGTTGGGCAAAATTAGCCCTATGTTGAAAACCATTATGAGGATACCAGGCCATTCCTGCATCATGTTATACCTCTACTGCCAGTGGGAGTTGATATTAACACCTTTTATTTGTAAATCCTTTTATTCTTCCAGAGTGAGGAGGAGTTATGAAAAGTATTCATTCTGGCCTAGACAAAAAAAAGAAGGCATTAACAACTGGGTCTTTTGATCCAACATTGCTTACCAGTGTTGTCAAAGTAAAAACAGTCGACATTGTGCCTATGGTGGTGGACTGTTCTTCATCTGTGTCTTTTTTCTTTCTTTCTCCAGGGGTTCTTATTTCATGCCAGCATGGCAGAACATGGCACACACCAGTCTCCTGCCTGGCATTCGGGGAACCCACCCACTCACAACCCCACTCTGTGCCCCCTGGAACATGTGGATTTGGGAATTAGTGAGCAGTCATCTCCACTGGAGCAACCACCACCATCCCCTGACCTGGGTGATGACGATGATGATGGTGACATGGAACCCCCAGCAGACCCAGACGTGCCCTACCCTGATTTAGCTTCTGTGGTTTTCTTCTGCTTGAGACAGACTACCAGGCCTCGGAGCTGGTGCATCAAGATGGTGTGCAATCCATATCCTTTCAAACCATGCATTCTCTTTTCTAGCCTTTCCCTCTCCTCTTTGTCTCCCCTCCCCAGTCCTTCTGCCCTTACAGAGCACCTGACAGGTAAGAGATTGTGTTTCATACATATCTGATGAATCACTCTGTACCTTGCTTGCATTTAAACAGTGTCTCAACTACAGTAATGTGTGATCAAAAGGTGCAGCATGTGGAAGGGAGAACTTCAGAGAGAGCTCCTGTTTGTTAAAATAATAATAATAAAAAGAGATGAGATGCAGGGAATAGAGACGGATGGGCATTTGAAAATGTATTTCCCTTCATCTTTCTCTTTACATTTCTGTGCAGCCAAAGGTATGAAAGATTTAGAGAATCTGTAGTAGTGCTGTTAACTTAGTTCCAGGAAAATTTCACTGTAGCATGTATGTATTATATTATAACAGAGAAGTATACTCTAAATCTAGAACATCCTTCCCCAAATGATACCCATAATGATGCTTTGGACTACAATTCTGATATTCCCAGCCAGCCAGTCTAATGGTCAGGGATGATGAGAATTGTGGCCCCCAGAAGTGAAAGGCAGCAGCTTAGGAGAATGCTGTTTTAGAGCAACAGGGAATTTCAGGTCACATACCTCCCACATACCTATTGTGAATGGAGTCCAGTTACAGCCAAGGTTGCTCTCTGATTAAAATGATGTTTATATAGAATATCTTGTATAGCCAAATGATTGGACTTCTCTAGTCCCTTAGAAATAGCCTAGCACACAACTTTATGCCTTCATATATTTGTCAAATTAATTCACTGCTTACCTCATTTCAGTTTATGTTCTCCATCTAAAATGCTTTCCCTGCTAAACATGACTTCATTATTACCTTTAAAGAAACTTGTGTAATGTAAAACTTTATAGACAGCTCCCTTTATCAAAGCTTTTTCTACTGAATTATAGAGAAATCTGAAGCAACAGCTAGTCTATTCACCCTTGATTATACCATGACTATAAGTATATAGCTTTTCAGCAAGTTG
The DNA here is from genome assembly GCF_019175285.1 of Sceloporus undulatus. NCBI lineage: Eukaryota > Metazoa > Chordata > Lepidosauria > Squamata > Phrynosomatidae > Sceloporus > Sceloporus undulatus. The sequence continues at coordinate 36,829,099 of NC_056526.1, forward strand.
TAGGCTGAGCCTCCTCATGCTGTACCTTTGGATTTAAACACTGCTTGATGAATTTGTGGTCCATTTGTCATGTCCTGTAAATAGCTAAAATAGTAGAATTCCTTGGTTATGGAAATGGTGATGCATTCCAATGAGCAAAAACTATCAGCTAATTACAGCAATGACAACTGTCTGTCTCTCCCCTTAAAACTTCTATAGAATAGAAGCTCTTTTCAGTTATTTGTGTAAACATAGCTACTAGAAGGAAAGCTTCTTTCTTTCACGTGTTCTCTGTGCAATCATACTTAAGGGAAGCTCCACTTGCACCAGAACTTAGAAAAGTTACATTTTGGATTACATTGCTCAGAATCCTCCTACAAGCATGGCATGGAGATTTGGGGAGTTGTAGTCCAAAAAGTAAATGTCTACCCAGTAATTTTTGTGGGTTTTTTGGGCTATGTGGCCATGTTCTAGAAGAGTTTATTACTGATGTTTCGCCAGCATCTGTAGCTGACATCTTCAGAGAAAGCCTTTGACTTCTACCCTGTAACTTCTGGTGAGGGGTGAAGGGACACCCCAAGTACTGAATTACAAGAAACAAACTAGAGTATCTCGGATAGAAAGCCAAAGCCACTATCGGGGATGCAGAAGAAGCAAGTGAAATTTGTAGAGCTATTATTTGTATTGTATTTGTATTTCTTTTTTCTTCTGTTCAGAGCAGGGTGATTTTATCCTTCCATAACTTTGTAGGTTAGACTGAAGCTATCCAGTAGATTCATGGCAAGGTATAAATTTGAACCTGGGATTTCCTGAACTACCCAATGTTCTTTACCTTGTTCCATGTTGGCTTTCAGTTCCAGCACCTCTGTTTCTCTTGTCCTTTCAGTGTGCTTCAGTAGGCATCCATTCCCTTGCACTGACATTTGTAGCAAAGGAAAGAGTAATGTACGCATAAAATGTAAACAAAATATCTGTAATCTGCCACTGTGGATTTAATTGATCATTTCAACATTGTATGTGTTCTTACAAATAAATAACACCTTTCCCCAAAATTTTTCCCACTGCACAGGATAGGGACTAAGCTATGTTTGGTTTTTGACCCACTGTTATTGCCTAGAATGAGATGAAGGTAGATTAGCCAGCATTACTATAGTTTTCTCAGTCTTAGATTCATATTGAGTAGTACAAGCCGAAAGGATGGAATTGCAGATACTGCACAAATATTTATTAGCAGATGTCTGCTTATTTTGGGGCATTTAAAAACAATTCTGGATCTCCAAATCTGTGAGCATTGTGCTTAGCAAAACCCATCTCTGGGCCAATTCTGTTTGTGAAAGATAAAAATTTAGATTAGAAATGAAAGAGAACTGAGAGAATGAAAGGCATATGCAAGACATTTCTTCACAGTTTTATTGAAATCTAGAGAGATAAAGAAGCTGAGGTAGTAAACAGCAGCCATATGTTTCTCTTGCAAAGGGGGCCTCGGTTTGGCAGGCAATGAGAGTTACTGCATCGCCCTTCTGAGAATCTTCATCTTCTTGTCACTTTATCTATTATGCTTCCACTTGATGACACTGGCTTATTGTTATGAGATCACAGAAGGTCATTTTATGCAAGGTTCCTCTGATGTCACAGCAGCCTTAGGTATTTCAATGCAGCCCCAAGCAAGGATAGGCAATTGTTTGTGGGGTGAGGGTGACCCTGTTGGAAATTTTGCAAGACTAAATTCTGTTTTTGCATTACCTATTAAATATATGTGAGAGGCCCTAAGACAGTGGTAGAAGTCATGATTTATATGTAGAAGATTCCAGATGCAATGCCTTGTGTCTCCACTTAAAGGGATCATATGTCAGAAGATGTGAGTTTTCCCCTCTCAGGCTATGAAAAACAACTGCCAATCAATATAGAAAGCCAATGCTGTAAGTCAGCGCCTGTACTCCTGAACTGCATCTTCTAACGCATAGGTGAAAATTCTGCAGTCTTCCAGATGCAATTCCAAGTGTTTCTAGGTAACATGGCCAGTGGTGATGAATGCTGGGAGTTGTAGTCCAGCAACAGTTCCCAAAGCTTGTACAGTTCCACAAATCCCACAGCCAGCATTGATCATAGTTACATAGCACTTTTAATCCACAAAGATCTGCAGTACACTTTAGACTCGAGTTTAAAATCACAATCAGACTGGGATATACTTCTCTCATATGACACCTTTATTTTGTGAAAGTGTGATGGCTAACCAACTTGTACACTTCTAATGCCATTTTCAATCCATCCATGGGAATTTCTGAGGTGTCTTTTTCAATTTCCTCTGCTGCCAATGGCAATCTGCTAGTAGGACCAGAAAAAAGAAGTCTGGTAAAAATAAATGTGAACATACTGTGGGTTGGGAACAATATATATAGAGCCCTTGCATGCTCCAGAATTAAGCACTGTAATTCCACTTTAACTAACATGGCAACATCATAAGGAATCTTGGGACAGTTTAGAGAGGAATATTTAGCTCTAGTGCCTCATCAAATTACAAACTTTAGGATTTCATTTGCTGCAGCCATGGCAGTTAAAGTATAATATAGCACTATAATTGTGTAGTTTGAAAGGGCCCATAGTTTCTAGTCTGTTTTATATGCTTGTTTAAAGTATTTTTATTCCATTGTATACAATATATCCAGGTGCTGCACCATGATAAAATTACAAAAATGCAAAGCAGTTAGAACAAAACATAACTGTAAATATATTCAGAAGCTGCAAGTTTGTTTTTTTTTTAAACTGTCATAAATCAGCAAAGGCCATTTCAAATGAAAATGATTTCCTCCTGTTCCCAATTTCCCAGTCAAAGTGTGTCTTATTTTAGGATTGTGATTATTCCAGAGTGTGGGTGCCTCTATAGCTAGTGGCTGCATTTCCAGAGAGTGGGTGCTGCTCTTCTTGGTTGTTGTCAGATGTATATCTGCAGAATGTGGCACAACCAAGAGAATCACGTTGCATGTGTAAAACGGCAGTGAAAATGTGGTTATATTGCCCAGACATCTCAACCAACCCAGAGAAGCTGTTGATCAGAGTCTGAAAACATTTCAAGGTTGACTCATTTAATACTATGTAATCAGAGTTTGAAAATACTGTATTACTTTTTGGGGGGATTGCATTGCCCCCTGCAATGGCGGATTCTGGAAATCCACTAAAAATGTTTTTTTGTAAGCAATCTGTGACTGTATGGGATACCAGTATGGAGCCAAATAGGAATTTTGGATGTATACAGTAGCTTTACTTTTTAGATTTTAACTGACTTTTCTTCCAATCGGCTTAGAAACTCAGTACACACCCTCTTCACCCCAGTCAATATTATGGATGGGAGTATGAAAGCAAGAATGAGTGTGTCATTAAAGAAGATCAATAAAAGAAACAGGAAAATAGCAAGGACTATTATGCAGATCATTGCCTTGGCTTCTTTGCTTTTGTTGCTACCACAACACCTCCTGTTTTGCTCATAGCTAAAGGGACTGCCCCTTTCCCAGCTATTGTCATTTATTAATTTCCAGGAGTCTTGAAATTAAACTTTCATGATACAATAAAGCAAAATATCATACTATTTGCTAGAAGCAGAGGCCTAGGCTAAAACTAGCCTCCATCCTTTTAGGTTTGTAGGGTGAATGTAGAATGTAGTTTTTGGTATACCGCTTTTAATCTTTTTGTTCATTTTTGAAAGGGTATAGAATCATAGAGTTGGAAGAGACCACAAGGGCCATCCAGTCCAACCCCCTGCCATGCAGGAAATCTAAATCAAAGCATCCCTGACAGATGGCCATCCAGCATGACATCTATGGGTTGTCTCTAGGCAGTATTCTTTAGGGCTTGTCTGGCTGCTCCATAGCTTTAAGGCTCTGTCCTCCGATTTTTGAAAGAATACCAAGCCACACTCTTCTATCCTCAGAGGCAACCCCTCTCTGAACAAATCTTGGCAAGAAAAACCCCGTGATTGGTTTATCTTAGGATTGCTGCAAGTCAGAAATGACTTGAAGACACACAATAACAAAGCTCTCGGTGCCAAATTTGGGCAAGGCTATCTGAAGCACTGTATTTCTCTATATGAGTTTTGAGATTTTGGGGGAAAAGCTTTCTCTTGGCACCACTACCTTTATGGGTACACAAGAGTGGCTGATTTCCAGTGAAGCTGATTTTCACAGGACACTAGGTTGCCCCCCGGCGGTCTCCTTTTGCCATCTGGAAAGGTTTTATTAGTTAGATATTCTTTGGCCATTAACTGGTTGCTGCAGAAAAATGCAGTGGGTCCTTGGTATCCTCTGGGGTTTGGGTCCAGAGGTTCCCCTGTGGATACCACAATCCATGGATTTTCAAGTGCCTTTAAATACAATGGCTAGTAAAAAATGGTGTCCCTTATACAAAATAGCAAAATCAAGGTTTCTTTATAATTTTAGAATATTTTCAAAGCCATGGATGCTTGAATCTGTGGATAAAGAATGCATGGATACAGAGGGCTGACTGTATTTTTATTGGGGTGGTTGCTATACGATTTTCTTACTTGTTATGATTCAACTACTTTAAGCTGTTTTAAAATAAATATCTTTATAACATATTTATTTAATGTTTTTAATAATTCTATAATGTTACACTTGACATTTAAAGTTTTAATCTAAATTCTAGGCCACCTGGTGTCATACACTAAGGAAAACTGGGATATAAGTACAACTTTTAAAAAAAGAACTTTTTAGACTTGTGACTCCTAAAATCCCTTAGCCAGCATGTAAGTGTCCATGTTGCCTGGGGGATTCAGGAAGTTTTTGTCCAAAAATGTAAGTTTCTCAAACTCTGCTTCAGTGTCATAATTAACAATAGTGGTGAATTTAGTTTGTACTGGATATTAAAGTAAACCGACCTACTTTGCACTTCCCAGATAAATATGCAGACTGGAACACCATTCTCATTTGGATAGTGAATTTTGCATTGTAGCCCTTGGCTCAAAAATGCATGCAATGTGCTTTTGGGGGGAACATGCGTACCACAATGTGTGCTTTTTGCTAAGTGTTTACAATTTAAACATGAATGTTGCATGTTTAATTTGTAAGCCTCCTCGGTGGTGCTGCACAGAGAGGTGGGATATAAATAATAATAATAATAATAATAATAATTATTTTAAAATCACCAAATATGTAACAGAGTGAACACAGAGACATGACTGAACACAAGCACAACTGTCACAGACTGCAAAAACGCTGACTGTCCATCCTTAGTCTTTAAGATGTAGTTAGTTTTAAAATGTAGTTTGTTGTTGTGCGCCTTCAAGTTGTTAGCAACTTATGGTGACCCTAAGGCAACCCTATTGTGAGGTTTTCTTGGCATATTTCTTCAGAGGGGATTTTCCAATTGCCATTCTCTGACGCTGAAAATGTATGACTTGTGCAAGGTCATCCAGTGGGTTTACATGACTGAGCTGGTATTCCAACTCTGGTCTCTAGAGTCATAGTCCAACACTCAAACCACTACACCATGTGGGCTCCTAAGATGTAGTTAGTTTGGGGCAAGGTAAATGTCAGCACCAAACAAGCACTCCATGCAATAGAAGGGTGTCTCCAAACTGCTGAACATTTAGTAATCATTTTGATATTTATCTTTCAAGCAAGGTTATTCTGACTGCCAGAATTTCACTTTCTGGTCCAAAATTTCCATAAAAATGGTCCACATTTTTGGATAATAATGAATATTCTGCCTATAGTTTTGGTCAAAATGCTTCATTCCTCAAAGTGGTTGCTGTAAAATTTGCAAATAAAGTTTACAGTAGACTCTCAGCATAAAACTGAACCATTCCTATGGCTTAAACCTTATAGGAGAATAAGAGGAAACAAAATGGTCATGACTTTAATTAGAAAGCAGGATAGGTAGGAATGAAAGCTAGATTGGAAGGAGGCATGCTAAATGTTAAAAGAACATATTCAAACACAATAACAGTATTTTGGGTGCATGAATGCAGAAGATACTGTATTACTGCTGCTTTCTAGTTTATAATAAAATTGTGGTTGATATGGATTTTACAGCCATTTTATTTCCTCAAAAGGCAAAGATGTGAGCATCACATGAAAGCACACCCTCATGAAAGCACACCCTGCAGGGCCCACAGAATGTGTTCTGTGTGAGTCTGGAGGGGAAAATGAAAGTCATATTTTTGTGGGTTCATTTATAGGACAGTTTACAGCAGGAGGTTCTGACAAAATGTTTACAAGTAAGAGGGCAAGCTGAAATCCCGCTGTAGCACACAAGGGTCCAAGAAGTCATGCACTGGAGGGGAGTTATCATGCTTGTTACTTTCGAGATACTGCCTTTAGTGTGTGGCATATTTAAGTGTGTGTGTGTGTGTGAGAGAGAGAAGTGAACAGTATTAGTATTGTTGTGTTCCAAAGGAATGGATCTTGAAGTTGGACTGTTGTGCTATCTCCCTTTCAAATCATAAGCTTCCTATTCGATGAGCTCTCTAAAAACACAGTATTATTAAAATTGCAGTTTGTTGCTGTGGAAACAAATTGTAAACACTGATCCCTCCTGGAACCTCTACTTTGATGTTGGCTCTAGAGTGGAAAAAGCAAATTGTTTACCTTTGTGCTGTTTCTGTCTGAGCTTTTCAGGCACCATGGTGTTTTCAGTGATATTTGATTTTTGCTCTCCTGATGGGTGATGGGGGCATATTATTCTCATGGAGAGAGTGTGTCACTGCTTACAGGTGTTGCTTTTACCTTAATTCAGAGCAGTGACAGGTAATCCTGTAAGGTTCCAAAAGCACCACTTGTTAGTCCATAACTGTAATCATTCTGTTGTCTATTCAGTTTTTAGTGTAGATGTTTGGTGATTTTTTTCATTAGCACCAGAAACATACAAAGTGTGTAAAGGAGAAACAGCTAATTCCTTTCATCCTCTGCTACGTATAAGTAAGATAGAGCTTCTCTCAGTAGTGCTGAGGATGGATGGCCCTTTTGGAGACCTTGGCTAGAATCTTATAGTGCCTTATGCTGATGTAACCAGGAGTTGCTCTAGCTTGCACTACCTCCTTGTGCAGCATGCCACACCTCTGTACACTACATCTTGATGGCTCTGGAGTGGAGTGACTCTCAGAAAGGTGGCAGGTATGTGTGCTGAGTAGTAGAAGATTTCCACAGCTGTCTGGCTATAACTGTTCCCTTAGGAAAAAGAAGCAGCCTTCACCATCCTGGATGCACTTGCTAGAGAAGACATCTGTTCTCAAAGAACTACTACACTCCCAGATCCATGCTTCAGTGTCTTAACCAAGGAGAGAGAAAGAGAATTAGATTTTCTCCAGGGAGGTTGCAGAGGAAGCAGTGGTCATTTACTCAAGTTCAGGTCCTTCATGAGTGAGCAGTTAGTCCAATACATCAGTCCAAATGGGTAAACAAAAGATGTACAGTGGACCTTCCACATTCACTTGGGTTAGGTTTACAGGATCTCTGTGAAAGTGGAAAAACCACGGATAAAATATATTATTTGTGCAACTCTATGGTCAACTTCCAGCAAAAACCACACTGGAGACCTAGAGGTTCATAGAGAGAACACCTCTAGGAATCTCTTAAGTCCTTCAGCACAACTCTATGGTCAACATCTGCCAGACATTGACCATAGAATTGCACTGGAGGACCTTCAAGTGTCTAAAGAAGCATTCTGTCTATGAACCTGTAAGTCCTCCAGTGTGACTTTTGGTAGAAGTTGACTATATGCACTAGAGAATGTAGAGAGTCCTAGAGAGAACATATTAATCAAATCCATGCATAATAAAATCTGCCAAAGCCAAATCTGCAGATTTGGAGAGAGGACTGTAGTCAGAATCCAGGCAGAGTTCAAGACAGCTGGTAATGAATCCAGGAACAAGGCTTCTTCCAAGGAAGACAAATACAGTCAGCCCTCTGTTTTCGTGTGGGATCCATTCTGGATCTCCCGCAAAAACAGAAACTGCAGATATTCAAGCCCCATAGGCTTGAATGGAAGTGTGTGCCTATGAGCAGCTGTGGGCATGCCCCTCAGGCGCATGCCCCATTTTAATCTCTCCATTTGCTCCTCATGAGTGAGGGTTGCAGATCTGAAGTCGGCAAAAATGGAGGGCCAACTGTAGTTGTTAGCCATGCTAGAGCGAGGGAAGTGCTGGGATATTTATAGCCCATCCTTGTGTCTCAGGTGCTCCTATTAGCAGCCTGCTTCTTACTTAACACAGAGAAAGCCTGTGTCTTTCTTTTCTGGCATCCCTCTGGGAGGGTAGATACTGGTACGTTTGGCTCATCCATTGGTGTGTGTGTGTGTGTGTGTGTGTGTGTGTGTGGGAAGCTGCTGGGAGCTAAGTCTCTGTGCTGGCTGCAGGCTTATGTCGTGGGGCTGCTCTGGCATACTCCCTGGGCTCTCATACTCTTCCTCCAATTCTTTAGACTCAAAGGACAATGAGGGCATGACAGGATGTGAAACTGCAACCAGATGTCACCTAGGTGCCAGTCAGTTCCACCAACCACTGAATGATGATGGAAGTGCACTCCAGAATTGCAAGGCTCTGTTTACACATCTAGGCAAAGAGGAATTTCAACCTGCCAGTGTACATGCACTGACAGAGCCTCATATTCCTCTAGGGTACCTATAAGATCTTTGCACTTGTCACCAGCAGCTATAGGTTAAATACCAGTTACCTGTTCCATCTGGCTTAGCAACGGGGAGAATTTTTCCATACATTTACATCCAATTTCTGGCAATACAGGTTCACCCTGTGTTCTAAGACATTTTTCATAATGACATTTGAAAAAGATAGTCTCTTCTTCCTAAAGAACACATCTCTTTAAATTTAGGAGCCTTCACCTACCAGGGTATTATGACCTTCACAATAGGGAATAGGCAGTCACTTTGTAGTGGTAGCTATGTGTTGCATGCAGAAGGTGATGAGTTTCATCCTTGACATCTCCAGACAGAACATGGAAATACTCTTACCTGAACTGCTGGAAATTCATTGCCAGCATGTGTACACAATGCTGAGGTAAATGGATCAATGGTTTGACAACAAAAGCCAGTTTCTTGTGTTCTTAACAAATATTTTACTTGATTTTCTTTTCAATTTATTTCTTGTTAGTTTAGTTATTTGTCAGTATATGTGTTTGAAACACTTCATTTCATTTTTTGTTCTCATAATTTTTAATTATATATTTTTACATTTCAAAGTCTATGATTATAGGACTAGATTTTATGTTTTCCTGTACAGTTTTGGTAGAAAAGCTGAACAGAATCAGTGTTGTTGCATTTTAAAAAGCCATACACTTTGCACAACAAAGAATAATGACATGTTCTGCCAGTATTTTCCAAAGGGCATGGTGGCTGGAGAAGCTTGGCAGTCCAGAGTGGTAAAACTTTGTAGATTTTAGCCAGAATTCAGAAGCCTATATGAATGCAAATTTTTCATTGCAGCAGATGGATCCCCATAGATATAGGTAGGTCTGTTTCCTTTTCTCTTCCATTATCTGGCAGTGTGAAACCTTGGCTCTCATGCATGAACAGCCCATGTTAAATTGTGTTTGGCTTGTAATTGCCAACAGGGGAAAATCTAATGTCTGGAAATGAGATTCTACTCCTGACATCCTACTGAAGAACTGCAAGGTGCAGGAGTTAGAGTGTGAAAGCTCCCTAGCCTGGGACTTTCACAATGGCTCTTCACCAGATACTCAGCAGGAGTCCATGCAGGGGAGGCACAAGACCACTGTCAGTTTATTGGAGCTGTAGAGAGGGCATATAAAAGCAGCAAGTGAGCTAAGATGTTACTCCATCAATGATCTATACTCAACCTCGAGATTGGATTTCTGCAATGCACTCTACATGGGGCAACCCTTATACCAAACCCGGAAGCTGCAAATGGTACAGAATATGGCAGCCAAGCTGGTCACTGGAACTTCCAGGGCCAGCCATATTACACCGGTGCTTAAAGATCTGCATTGGCTGCCTATTCGCTTCCGGTCACAATATAAGGTGTTGGTAATGACCTATAAAGCCCTAAATGGCTTGGGCCCAGGATACCTGAAGGACCGCCTCTCCCCGTACATTCTGTCCCGCACCCTCAGAACATCTGGGCAGCAATACCTTAGGGTGCCAGGGGCCAGGTTGTCCTCCACTACGAGGAGGACATTCTCCATCGCTGGCCCGGCCCTTTGGAACACGCTGCCCATAGAGCTCCGCTTGACTACCTCCCTGGCCCAATTCAGAAAGGACCTAAAAACCTTTCTTTTCCATCTGGCATTCCCCGATTAAAATCCAGTGGGCCTCCCTCCTCTACTGTGGCAAAGAGGATGGGCTAACGGGGGTTTTATATTGTAGCTGCTTTTATTTTTATTGTATTGTTGTGTCTCTATATTTTTGTATTTTAACATGTTGTAAACCGCCCTGATCTGAGGAAGGGCGGTATAAAAATAAAATTTTTATTTTTATTATTAATTATTAACTATTGTCAGTTGGATTGTTGTTGTTTTTAAAGTCTTCCCCACCTAAGGAAACTGGAAGCATGCCCTCCCTGTTCTTGCTGTTCCTGGACATGTTATGGTAAAGATGTTTTCCTACATTGCCTAGGGTTGTGAAAAGGCATTGAAGGCAATGAACGACTATTTCCTCCTGAGATCATTCAGGTGACAACAGCTTTGGCCCCAAGAGTTCTCCTTTCATGTTGGGACAGTGCTCCTGGGACTAGGGATGATTCCTGCCCCCAAGCCCTCCTCTTCCTCTCCATCTTCAGGCACTAACATTAAATCAGCCATCTGATTCCTAGGCTAGGAAAGCAAATGGGTAGAAGTAGATTATTCCAAGGAGATTAAGGCTTTACATAGAGAGATGGAAGACAGTCTCTCAGTCTGGGCTCGAGTGACCCAATGACAAATGAATACACTTTAGTCTATCAGTTATGAAAGTTGCTCATTTTCAAGTCCTCTTAAAACAAATGATCCAAAATTTGTCCATCTTAAAGTGTCCATGACTGGTGGAGGTGGAAAGGATGGAGAAGAGGGCTGTAAAAAGGTCTTAAATAGCACAACAATGGCTTCATTAAATTTTGTAGAATTTGTTTAATCTAATTTAATGTTTAGCCACTTTGCTTGAGGCAATCTGTGAAGAACTAGATCTGTTTTGTGTCATGTACTGAACAGTGCAAGATGCTGGAGATGTTGGTAGTAGTGTCACTTGAGAGATCAGATGTAAAGGTGAATTTGTTTGGATGGGTGGAGAAAGGGAACAGTAAAATCCCTATTGATAAGGATAAGATGTCACTGCTCTATTTTATCTGCCCATGAGGCCATTGAAAGTTTGGAAGCAGGATTTTTCCCAGTCCAGTAGAAGATTAAACTCTTATAACAAAAGAAACAGTAATAACCCATCTGGAGCATATTGTGTGCATTAACTGGAACATAATTTTGCCTCAAGAGAAGGAGAACCCCCTTGCTGTTCATTAGACAGATTTTTAAAAACTTTTTTTTAAAAAAAAAACCTACACTTTCTCTCTTTCTTTCCTTGTTTACGATATGATGACAATTTGTGTTTGGTTGTGGGGAAACGATCTCTCAAGGACATTTAAGACAGTGATTTTAAAATAATATATAGAACAAATAGAATAGATTTTTCCAGTTTGTGGAAGGTATGTTGCCAAGAAAATGCAGAAGGTAAATTAGATGGCATGTCTTTCATGTTGGAAACTTGTTTATTAAATTATTCTAAATGGCTGACATATTTTGTGGCATGTTTTTCTAAATACAGATAGAGTGATGTATGCTAATTCTGTCAAAAATGAAGACTTGGTTGGCACATCACTAGAAATACTCTGACACCCCTCCTGAGACCTTAGCATTATTGGGAGCTATTTATGGGAGCACCTGTGTGATTCTAGCTCCAGCAGAAGAGAGCAACACTGGAACAGCCATCGTGAGATACAAGAAAAATAGAAACTTGAGGCAAAACAAATCTCTCCCCCCTCCTTTGTCTTTCCAGAACCTCCTTTATTCTATTCCATATTCTATGCTGGGGCAAATTAGCATGTAGCAATACCAAGTTTTAAAATGATTAAAATAAAATCACTACAATCCTGGTTGTTCTTTGATATTTTGTTTCTTGACAAGTAACAACTCTTTATTTTCTTAAACTCTCTATTTCTTGAAGGAGCTTCTCTGTTCCCTGTTCCAACCCCATGCTGAATGTTTTATGTCAGCCTGCAGGGCAGAGGTTTGTAGTCACCTTAATGTGTGTGGTTGTGTTTACGAATAAATAAGTATGGCTCACACAACTCATCTATGATTTCTGCATTTGGAGATCAAAACGTAATCATTCTCCAAATCAGATTTCCTAGTGACTGAAGGTTGCAGCCCTATATTTAGCATGAATAGAAAGCAATAGTGTTGGTGCAGGTTGCCACAAATCTCTACTTTAATAATTCTTCTTCTGGTTGCCAATCTCTCTACAACTCACAAGTTTCTGCTGAAATGCCACAAATTGTTAATATCAAATGGAAGTGCTTTCATTCCTCACAATGTGGTACCTAGCATTTCACTCATGCCCAAACCCCTAAACAAAAATTAAAGGGAGATACTTTGTACTATAGCTGAATGTGATACACTATGGGTGTATATCTTGTCCCAGGTTGGAGAAGGTTACCTTTTTGGATGGCAAATTCTGGAATTTCCCAGATACTGGAGAGTCCTGGTCCAAAAAATAACTTTTAGAAGGTCTGTTCCTTTTCTAAGTTGAATTCATAGGCTAGGCTGGTCATATGGAGCAGACATTCAAGCAGTAGATCATAGAATCATAGAGTTAGAAGAGACCTCAAGGGTCATCAACCCCCTACCATGCAGGAATATACAATCAAAGCACCCCTGATAGATGGCCATCCAGCCTCTGTTTAAAAATCTCCAAAGAAGGAGACTCCTCCACCACGTTCCAAGAGAGTGTGTTCCACTGTTGAACAGCTCTTACTGTTAGAAGATTTTTCCTGATGTTTAGGTGGAATCTTCTAAATCAGGACCTTGGACAGCTCAAGGGAACCAAGCGAAACTCCCAGCTAGTTCTTAACCTTCAAAGGGAAGCAGGCTCAAAGTTTGTTGCAGTGACAGCAGGGAGCTCACAGATGGTTACAAAAGGTCTGCAACTTCGCCTGTCTCTACTTGGGAAGATCCCTCTCCTTTAAAGCCCCAATCCTAGGGCCAGAACAGACAGGCCAAAATAAAGCTGCTTCGGGTCACTTTGGAGGTATGCTGTTTAAATGGCACACATATTTTAAGAGGCCAGAAGCTGCGCTAAAGCTGCGCTGTAGTCCTTAGCTTTGGCACAGCTTCCAGCCTCTTAGGACTCATGCAGCATTTAAACAGCATACCTCCAAAGTGACCCAAAGCAGCTTTATTTTGGCCTGTTTGTCCAGGCCCCAATTTGTAGACCTTGAATACAATGGCATTGGGGCCAGGGAAGATTTTGGCTCTGTTGCAGGTTCAGAAATGGAATCTACTTTTTATTTCTTGTCCCTTGCAAAACATATCTTATAAGCAGAAAGAAGTTGAGTAGAGCAGTTCTACTTGGGCTACCTGTTGTTGGGGACTGGCAGTTGCTTTTTTCCAATGTGTTAGGCATTAGCACCATATTTGGCTACAACTGAGAAGAACAGACACAAGAAATAATTCAAGAAATAGAGAAAAAAGAAAAGGAACTTCGTCAAAAGCAATTAAAACACTCTAGTAAAAAGTTGCAAGCAGAGATAAAGTGTCTTAAACAGCAAATCTTGCAAAAATGGATTTCAGAGATGGAACAAAAATTAAAAACAGCAAAGCTACACCACTTTCAGCATGCAAACAAAGCTGGAAAATGGTTAGCTCACAAACTGAGAAAAAGGAAAGAAATGTTAGCAATAACCAAAATAAAACAAGGAGATAAAAACACAACAGACCAAGACGAAATTAAAAAATATTTGAACAATACTCAATAACATCATCTTAATAAATGGGAAGGCTGTCTTAGGTGTTTTCTTTACAAACTCACAAACTTTGCATTAGGAAACTGAAATTATGGCTACTGCTCAGAAAATATTTGTTTTTTAAAATTTATTTTTATTTGTAAAATAAATTTATTTTATTGATACTTAATAATAGTACAATCTCAGTATTAAAATAATTCACCCCCTTGTTACAAACATCCCACACCTTAGACCATGGACTGCCAAAATGGCCAATAAATGGGTCCTAGATCAAATCAAGTCTAAACTCATTTTAGAAGCCAGAATGACCAAACTGGGGCTATGGCATGACTCATTAGAAAAGTTGGCAATGCTTGATAAAGTAGGAGGCTGTAGGAAAGGGGAGCTTTGCATCACAGCAAATGGATAGAGTCAGTCAAGGAATCCTGTGTTTACAGGACCTTTTCCAAGCTGTTAATAACAGAGTGACATGGAGGTCTCTCATTCATAGGGTCACCTTAGGTTGAAGCTAACTTGACAGCAATTAACATTATGTTTCCCAGATATGGAGGCCCACAAGCAAGACATGAAATTAACAGCTCACTCTTGTGTTTGTTCCCACCAATTGGTACTGAGAAGCATGCTATCTTTGATCCTGTAAGTTGCTTACTTGTGACTAGAACAGTGGTTTCCATATTTTTCATTTGGGGAGATACTTGTTTTTATTCTGGACAAACCTACTGGTCCATTTCCAAGCAGAGCAGCTCTAGCATGGTGGGTAAAATGGAGCTTTATCTGTGATGAATTCTCTGGTCCTACCATATGAGTTAGAAGATAGGATGGGTCATTGAAAGTGATATATGAGTAACAAAGAAGAGTTAGGGAGCTAGGGAACAGAGCTGGATAGCAGAAGCCTTCCTCCCCAAGAAAACCCAAATGAAAAATGAGACAGTTTAATGAGAGAGTAGGTTGAACATTGTGGGTGGGAGATAAAATCGTGATTATATAGGAATTTGAGATAAAAGTGACTAGGTTTGAGGAAGATTTCTTATGTTACAGAGAATCAAGAAGAGAGCATCTAGAGAGTTTTTTTCTGGCCCTGAGAAAAGCAAAGCTGGCTGTAAATCCATGCTGATTCTCCCCAGTCCTGTCAACAAATCCTTTTGACTGATGTTATCAGAGGCAGTTAGATTTAAAAGAATCAGCATGCACCTTTGACCTTATATGTCGCCATCATTGACTAATGGAACTGGAAACTAAGGGGGAAGGCAATAAGGTGTTGTGCCAAATGCAGTTATTCCAGAAAGCTCACATCTGAAGAAGGTAATGGCTTATTTTTCAGACTACTGTTAGATTTACAGTAAATGGCCTTTGAAGTAAGGAAAAGAAGCTCAAGGCAGTTTGAAAGCAAGACCTGAAGGGGACATGTGGTTGCACTTTACCTACAGTCCAGAACTTGGAAATGATAAATTACAAGAATAATTGTTTCCTATAACACTAGTAATGACTTATGACACATTGTTTGGGGGGTGGGAGTGGGGAGACAACCGTGTGAATGACATTATTTTTAAAAAGCAATGCAATGACTAGTTGTTTAAAGTTATTTTTTGTTAAAATGTTGTTTAAAAGTTGGATGTAAATAGTAGTGAGCTCTTGTTATTCTAAAAATGTTGTTTATCATGGGTTATTCTGGGAGATTTTTTGATATTTTTGTATTTATAAATATATTTTAACAAAAATAATTTAAAATAACTAAAAATTAAACTGTTAGTGCAACATAATGTAACATACTGTATTACTGCTTTAATAATGAGCAACAAGTAATATTAATGAGCTCCTTCTCAGAATTAGCCAGTAATAAGTAACAAATTAGATGTTCACAGACTCTCTTTTTAATGATCTGCTCTAGAATCTTTCCTGGTATAGATGTCAGACTAACTGGATGATAATTGTTTGGATCCTCCCCCCCCCTTTTTTTTTGAAGATGGGGACAACATTTGCCCTCCTCCAGTCTGCTGGGACTTGTCCTGTTCTCTAGGAGTTCTCAAAGATTATTGCCAATGGCTCCGATATTACATTTGCCAGTTCTTTTAATACCCTAGAGCAGATCATTAAAAAGAGAGTCTGTGAACATCTAGAAAGCAATGCCATAATCACAAAAAGTCAACATGGGTTTCAGAGAAAGAAGTCATGCCAGACAAACCTGATCTCTTTTTTTGGATAAAATTTCCAGCTTGGTAGATGAAAGGAACGCTGTGAATATAGTATATCTTGATTTCAGTAAGGCCTTTGACAAAGTTCCCCATTACATTCTTGCAAACAAGCTTGTAAAATGTGGGCTAGACAAGGCAACTGTTACATGGATTTGTAATTGGTTGACTGGCTGAAGCCAAAGGGTGCTCAACAATGGCTCCTTTTCATCCTGGAGAGAAGTGACCAGTGGGGTCCCACAGGGGTCTGTCTTGGGCCCAGTGCTAATCAACATCTTTATCAATGACTTGGAGGACAAAATTGGGGGCATACTTACCAAATTTGCAGATGACACCAAATTAGGAGGAGTAGCTAATACTCCAGAGGACAGGATCAAAATTCAAAATGACTTGAATAGACTAGAAAACTGGGACAAAGCTAACAAAATGAAATTCAACACAGAGAAATGTAAGGTACTGCACTTAGGGCAGAAAAACGAAATGTACAGATACAGGATGGGGGACACCTGACTGAATGAAACTACATGTGAAAGGGATCTAGGAGTCCAAGTAGACCATAAGTTGAACATGAGTTAACAGTGTGATGCGGCAGCTAACAAGGCCAATGCGATTTTAGGCTGCATCAATAGAAGTATTAAGGGAAGTAATAGTGCCACTCTATTCTGCCTTGGTCAGGCCCCACCTGGAATATTGTGTCCAGTTCTGGGCACCACAATTCAAAAAGGACATTGAGAAACTGGAGCGTGTCCAAAGGAGGGCGACTAAAATGGTGAAGGGTCTGGAAACCATGCCCTATGAGGAACGACTTAGGGAGCTGGGGATGTTTAGCCTGGAGAAGAGAAGGTTAAGAGGTGATATGATAGCCCTGTTTAAATATTTGAAAGGATGTCATATTGAGGAGGGAGCAAGCTTGTTTTCTGCTGCTCCAGAGACTAGGACCCAGAGCAATGGATGCAAGCTCCAGGAAAAGAGATTCCACCTCAACATTAGGAGGAACTTCCTGACAATAAGGGCTGTTCGACAGTGGAACAAACTCCCTCGGAGTGTAGTGGAGTCTCCTTCCTTAGAGGTCTTTAAACAGAGGCTAAATGGCCATCTGTTGAGGATGCTTTGATTTAGATTTCCTGCATGGCAGGGGGTTGGACTGAATGGCCCTTGCGGTCTCTTCCAACTCTCCGATTCTATGATTCTATGATTCTATGGTTTTAGTGACTTTGCAAGCTATGCTACAATTTAAATAACTGTTGCCACACTAGTACCTTTCTTTGTACTGACTTTCTTCTCCTGCTATTTTTATTGGAAGACTTCCTGCTCTGTGCAAGTCTGTGTTGCTTACTCATAGGTTACACTGTGGAAAACCTAGATTCTTCGTGCAGCCTGGAATTTGAGAAACTGATTTTTGTTGTTATGTGCCTTCAAATCCTTTCTGATTTATGGTGATGCTAAGGCAAACTTATCATGGGTTTTTCCTGACAAGATTTGTTCAGAGGGGCTTTGGCTTTGCCTTTCCCTGAGGCTGAGAGAATATGGGTTGTTCCTACGGTCAAACAGAGATTAAAACTCTCGTCTTCAGAAACATAGTTCAGTGCTCAAACCACTACACTATACTGGGTCTCAGTAGAAACCCTAGATTCTTCATACAGTCTGGAATTTGAGAAACGGGACACCTCTGAAAAATTAAAAATGTTTGTTTGCAACTTGTGGAAGTGACTAATGCTGTTATGCTCCATGATGGTGTGTTAGCATGCCGATATTACCATTGTAAGTACCTATCTTCACAGAGAAAGGATTAAGTTATATGGAACCTGTACTTTTCTCTGCAAGCCCTTTGAGATTTGCAGATTAAGTAAGAAAAGTGAGTATTTTAGAACTAGAAGGAAGGAATGCAGTACAGTCACGTGAGTTGTTGTCTAACCTTCAGTCAATGATCCTGTTTGCACGTATATATGGCATTTTATTCCAGGAGAGAAATATATTTCCCTCCTCTGTGACTGCATAATACTTTCATTCCCTTATCTGTGCATTATTTCGTTCTCCTCCCAGTTGCCTTCTGATTTTCCTTTTGCTTTATTTGTTTCCTGGTTGCAGTTAACTCAGCTGGTCTGCCACAGATAGGAATGTAGTTTATGTGAGTCCAGCACAAAGGAACTTCTGCAGTCATATGCTTCCTTCTCTAGTTTTATAACCTGGAACTCATCCCAAATTTACAGAACTGAAGATTTGTTCTCAGTGTCACATTAGTATTTGATGGTTATGGTCCACATCCACCTGCATAGAAGTGGCTGTATACATTCCACTGCCATGTACCAATCTCATTCCCACTGACAGTCAGACTAAGAATCATAGGTTGATGACCTATCTTTGTATAGATTTTTTTCCTCTGACCTCTATCACAAAAATACTCAAGAATATATGAAGATCCCAGCTGGATCAGACTGTAGTTGAGCATCATGCTTCCCCACAGTGGCCAACCAGAAGTCTATGGGAAGCCCAGAAGCAAAACCTTAGATTAATAACCTTCTTCTGGTACTGAGCAACTGGTCCTTTGAAAGATGCTGTCTTTGATTCTAGAAAGAAGAGCTGATAGCCCCATCTGCACAAATGCCTTTGTGTTTTATTCATCTTGAAAACCAATAAGCCAAAGGAAGAGCTTATAATGGGGACAAGTGGATGCGGCTCATTTGCACAGCTACAGAGAAGTTCCAAAATATGCAAAAGTCTGGTAGAAGCACTTTCCAGCTATGAGCCTGAGAAGTTAAAAGAAGACATATGCCTTCTAGGACAGTGGTGATAATGGATCCTCCCAGACAGTGGCAAAGCTCATTTGAATATTTATGGTTCAGAAAGAGCCTCTTTAGATAGCAAGAAAGCCATGGCCTAATTTAGAAAATCCATTGTTGGTAAAAGACATGGGAGTAATGAATGCCAGGTCCCAGCAGTTTGAAGAAACAACAACCATTAAAGGCAAAGTGTCAGGTTGATGAGGGCCAATGTGGTGCAGTGGTCTGAGTGTTGGATTAGGGCTCTGAAGACTAGGGTTTGTATTCCCACTTAGTCATTGAAACCCACTGTGTGGGCTCAAGCAAGTCACACCCTTCCAACTTTATAATAAATCCCCCTCCGCTTGAGTAAATCCTGCTATGAGAACTCCATAATAACTATACTTTAGAGTCACCAGAAGTCAGAAATGCAAGACAAAGCACAAAACAACAGCAAATTACTATGATATAAAATGCAGGGATAAATATTAAAGAATCTTTGTTTGTAGAACAAACAACTGTTAACAAAGTAGCCTCCATTATTTATAAGGAGAGCTTCTGGTTAGAACTGACAATACTGCAGTTAGGGTCGCCAGAGTGAAAACTGGAGAGTGCCCCTTTTCCTTTAATGATTGTGGAAAGGAGGGGATTTTAACAGCTATTGCTTATTGCCTGGCTGCATGACAAGCAACACTTGCTAAAATTCCCTCTTCTACATAATCATTAAAGGTACTCGAGCCCTCTCCAGTTTTTACTTTGGCAGCCCTAACTACAGCCCATGTATTTGGTCGTAACTAGTGTTCTTACTTGTTGCCATTACAAGAGTCTGATTTGCCTTGTGGTTCATCCCAGCCTCCCTGACAGATCACTTGAAATGCAATATCATGGTGGTGGTGAAATAGGTTAATGTTATCAGCTCCAACTGATATACCAGCTGCACCCTTTCCTGGAAGTTAAGAATCTTGTAACTGTGGGGCACGCACTGGTAAACTCTCATCTTGATTTCTATAATGCACTCTACACGGGGCTACCCTTGTGCTTGATTCAGAAACTTCAATTAGTACAGAACATGGCAGCCAGGTTGGTCTCAGGTACCAGAAGAGAGCACATTACACCGATTCTGAGATCGCTTCACTAGCTGCCCATCAGTTTCTGGGCTCAGTACAAGGTGTTGGTTATCACCTTTAAAGCCCTTAATTGCTTGGGTTCAACCTGTCTTTGGGACCGCCTCCTTCCATATAATCCACTCCACACACTCAGATCCACTAGGAGGAACTTGCTGCAACCTATAAAAACCAGATTGTCTACAAGACCTCCCAGATGACCTTTTCGGCAACCACTCACAAATTATGGAATAGCCTGCCGGAGGAGATCTGTCACATTACCACATTAAACAGCTTTTAAAAAGCTGTTAAGATGGATCTCTTCCTGCAGGCATTCCCTGAATAGATACCCGGACACCAAAAAGCCTAATTTGCTTACCCCTAGTTCTGTTTTTGCTATTGTTTATCAGTTTTGTCTATTATTTTAAGTTATGTTTTAAACTGTAAACTGTTTAATTGTATTTTAGGGATTGTGGGATATGGTAATGCATGTTTTAATCTTGTAAGCCGCCCCGGTTATGTTGCACAGAGGGGTGGGATAAAAATACATTTTATTATTATTATTATTTATTATTAATGTGAAGTAAGTTGGAAAGATTTCCTGTTTAACTTTGTTAAATCTCTCTTTGACTTGTACCTGATCAGGAGGCAATTAGTGCAAAACTCCCAAGTGAAATTAAAATGCACACAAAGACATAAACAATATTATGTGCAATTTATAAAGCAGAATTTTGGACATTTACTTTTTTAAAATTGCATCTCTCAAAACCCCAAAGCCAGCACAGCTGGTGAGCATGTTGGATAGTAGATTCTATGAGTCCAAACAAAGTAATGTTCCAGACTCTTGTATAAAATATGCATAATATTTGACATACAATTTACACTAGACACTAAATTTTTTTTAAAATGAATAAAAATGTGTCTTAAAAACACCAAGTCAGTGAATTCCTCAGACAGAAAGGAGCCACTAAGACAGCTTGTGTATGCTACAATGTTCTCATTGTCAGCAACAATTTAACAAGGATTAAAAGAAAGTTAATTAAAATAGCTTAGGGTGCAGGTTAAGCAATTTTCATAAAATCTACGGTAATCCTCATATCTTCTCTTTAGCCAAAATTTGACCCTAAGGAAAGTCTTTTTAGTAAGATCTGTTTTCGTGGCCTGTATGCTATCTGTCACCCATTGAAGTATAAAATAATGCAGTAGCCATATGCTACGAATGGATCACACCAGAAGACATTAAGCCCTGGGTATACGTTACTGATATAAGCCTGCTGATGTTACATCAGCAATGAATGTGTCATCTTATGAAAAGCATAGAGAAAAGATAAACAGAGCCCATGCTGTAAAATATTAACTTCCCTATCTAAACAGGCTGGCAGCTCATAACAAACAGCATCTGTTCACTTCCAAGGTTTGGAAGAGGCAAGGGAGATCAGTATGCCAAAGTGGGTAGGAACAATTTCATTAAAACATATCTAAAAGACTGAGGTGTCTATCAAGTCTGAGCTCCCAAATTACTCCTTCACAGCCCCTTCATTTTTCATAGATGCCCAGAGGAAAATGTGAACAGATTCTTTGCAAAGGAAAAAAGCCCCCACCTAGAAGATTATGTCCCTTTTCTCTTCACTCCATCCTCAGCGAACAAAATACCTAAGCTCCTGAATACTGCAAGGATGTTTATTCTTAGTGTGAAGAACAACAAAGCCAGGAAGCATTGGCACCAATAATTAAACTGAAAATGCATGTTAAATGAACAAAGTTCATTGGGTGGTATGTGCTTCCCACTTTTTACCATTATTGCCTTTGTTCACTTACTGCTAATTTACAAAATGAATGTCCTCATAATAGGGTTTGCAGCTTTTAGAAGATAAGAGGGAGGGTGGGAGGGAAAGAGACTGTAAGGAGAGGAACCAGTCCTGGGATAACAAGAATCATTGTTAAGGTTTTTCACAAACAGTGGCTATCCACAGCATATTAATGCTGGTCATATTTTGGCATGGAAAAATAAAGTTAGGTGATGAAGTGTAATATTTCTTGAGATATGTGGTAGCTAAGAAATCTCTTCCTTTATTACCACTACCAAGACCACGATGTAAGAATACAAGAGAAACATAATTGCCTTGCAGGGACTTTTTAAAGCTGAATGAATCGCTATTCCTTTGATAAGATTTAGCTGAAGAGCCTATCTAACAAACAATCTCTGTAGTCATTTAGGGAATTAATAGGAAAATGTACAGATGAGAAATTATACACGTATGTTGGCAAATAGAAGGAGCCATGGTGATATCATAAACTGCCTGAAGCTGAGTATATTACCCATGTTTCATAATGAAGATTCTTATTTTACTTCATGGCAATTACAGTGATTGCAGTTGTCTACACAGCCAATTGCTGTTAATGCTATTAAGAGAATTATTTTCTTCCTGTTAAATTCCTCTTTTCTGCTCCTTTTCCTTTTGCAGGGTGGCTTTTGGTGTTGTGCATAGTCTAATGCTCTGGAATTTAGCGCTAAAACATAGTTTCTGGATTTGGAATAATCAAGGCAGCATCTGCATTGGCACCACTTTCCATTTGTTTTCCTTTCTTATCTAGCCTTTCTGAGTCTCCTTAAATTTCTGCTCTTTTGCAAAGAGGCAGTGCAAGTATGAATTGGAAGTTAGTACCTCAGCCATGATACTACATATAACACATGTTCCCCTGAAGGCTGAGGCATACACTCTGCAGTGTCTGGTAAAGCTTCAGAGATTATTTTAATGCAATCTAGGTTGAATTTGTTAGGAAGCAGGATGTGATCAAGCCAGAGTTAGAAGTTCACCAGAAGGCCCACAAAGTACAAGGCAGATGGAGCTCAGAGCAATAGCCAGTAACTAACAGCACAAATCTGTACCTATCTACTCATTAGTTAAACTCACTGAGCTCAGGGTGATTTGGGCCTGGGTAAGCTAGAATAGAATTAGAACCTAACAGACCTCTGCCCTGGGCACTTAACAGTACAAATAGAGCATTGTGTTTTCTGAGATGGATAGATGATACTTACTGAGGCAATAGTACAGTTTGAACAGTGAACTGAATAATACAAATATCCATGATTATTGAATATCCTATTCCCATGTAGGCCATGTTTATACAGTGAAAAATGTAAATTGCTACCATGTACTCCATTGCCATTTTTTGAAATGTTGTATTATTAGGTGAATCTCCAAGGCAAGCTTATACATTGAAAAAGGCAAATTCTGTGCTTTGAAAATCATAAGCACCTCTGGCATTCTAAATAAGGAGATCAGTCTGGAGTATGTGCATTGCAGAACATTTAAAAAGTTACTTTTGGAAACTGCAACTCCTAGATCTTAAAGTGTCAATTTAAGAGGTTCTATGCCAAACAAAGGATGCTATAAAGGAATTATTGTCTTTGCGTGTGCACATGAGGGTGCATGAGTATGTGGTGGAGAAAACTTTCTACACAATCTCCTTCCAGCTTAGCAATCTTGGAACTGGTGCAGCCTGTATTTGGCAATACCACACCTTGTGCTGCTTTGGAAGTCCATTGTAGATTTTCTGTGCACTGTGGTCATTGTGTAGGGCAGGGTTGGAAAACCGTGCCCCACCAGATGTTTTTGGCATTTAACTTCCATCATCTCTAGCCAGAAAATCCAGTGGTGTAGGGTGATGGGAGCTGTAGGCCAAGAACATGCGTAGGATTACAGTTTTTAGTCTTGCTTTAAGCACACATTTTACTCTTGACCTGAATTTGGATAGTAATGTACAACTTTTATTCCTGCTCCTGAGCAAAAGTCATGGATATGGGAGTTGCTCTGAGTCACATCTGGGACATACAAAAATGAAATATGGGGTGCTTCCAGAAAAGAATTTTGTTGTACAGTTGTACAATAGCCTTGTTGCATGCACAGAATTTTCTTGCACACCTCTCCTGCATAAACAGAATTTTGTCATGGGGTTTGGATGGCCATGGCTTCCACTAGTAGCAGTAGCAATAGCAATAGCAAGTACACTTCTATACTGCTTACCGATGTACTAAGCAGTTTACAAAATGTAAGCTAATTGCCCCCAACAAGCTAGGTACTCATTTTAGTGACGTATGGAAGGATGTCAGGCTGAGTTGATCCGGAGCCCTTGGCTGATATTGAACTCACTTTGGCGGGATACAGACCGCCGCTTTGAGGCGGTCTCCCGCCGGCGCCATTTGCTCCGCGCGGGAGCCGCAGCAGCCAAACCGCGTGGCTCCCGCGCAGATCAAAAAAGAAGCTCCATTTTGGAGCTTCTTTTTGCAGCGCCTTTATGACGTCGCGACACGTCTGGACACTATGGGTCCAGTACGTAAACATGGCAGCCCCCATGTGGAAGGGCCACCGCCATGTTGTACGTATTCTATACGTACTAGGGTTAGGGGGGTGCGGAAGCATCATCCCTTCCTAACCCTAGTACGTATAGAATACGTACTATATGGCGGTCTATATCCCGCCAATGTTGTGGTTTGTGAGTGAGTGGCTGCAGTACAGGCATTTAACCACTGCACCACCAGGGCTTCATAGTACCACTCCATTGTTGTCTCATGTGTTCTTCCATTTTTCTCTCTATGACAAAACATCCCATTAAGAATGAAAAGACAGAAAAGCTGCATAATGACTTTTAACTGGTAGCTCTAATTGCCATCTATCTGGAAACACCATAAATTGATTGTTTCCATGCAGATAACTGATACAACATACCTATTTGTTACAACCTCTGGAGCAGTGGTTCAGGAGATTCCCAGCAGTCAGGTATATAACTCACATCTATCTGTGGTTGTTTTGCTTATTTAATTCAGGTTGCTTTCTGACCTGTCATTCAACTACAATAGACTGGGAGTCATATTTTGAGCATCTATAATGCTTCTGAATTTTCAAACTACAGTTTGAGTATCCCTTAACCAAAAATCCAAAATATTCCAAAATCCAAAACTATATTAAGTATCTCAAGATCAAATAATTAAATGGTGTAATAGATATTTAGGACAACAGTACATTACTAAAGGAACATTAAAAATGTTAAATGGCTTGATTAAAATTACAATATAATAAGCCAAGGGCTATAAAAGTCCATAGATCTGTGCAATATATTTTAGACTTGTTTCTGTACAGGTTTTCTGTACACTTTCTTTCTATATTTGTAATTGTAGCTGTAGGAAAGTACTGGTTAAGAATTAGTTGAGAAAGAATCATTTCAATATACACACCTTGCCTGTAGAAATTGTGTATACTACTCTAAGGTGCAAACCTTGTGACCTATCAAGATGGATACAGCCTATGAGCTGTGAAGTGGGGCTTGTCACATACCTGGCAGCTGCCTGTCACTATTTGTGCAGTCCCAGGCAGGCAGCAAAGTCTGTCAGATGCCTGGTTTCCTATATAGGCTGGTGCTCTGCATTAGGCTTGCTGGCTCACCATCTGTGTTGATCTCATCTAATGTCTTGACCTCAGGTTGAGCACAGCCTATTGCCAGGTTTTGGGAAGTTTTCTAACTTTATAATAAATTTAGTAATATAAAAATTACTATTTAGTTTGGAATTAAAAATGAAAAAATATATAAAAATTACTCTTTTGTGTGTGGCTTATGGGTGGAAGAGGATGACAAACAACCAGTTGACCCTCAAATCAGAAAAAATGTCAGTCAGGTTTCCATGATGATATTGATATGCAAGAATATCAAGAACACTGAACAAGGATGAACAATTTAGGTTGAAAGGGAGGCAGAAAATAGATGCTAAGTGTTTCAATATGCATTACATTCTGGGAACAAAAGACAGCTCAGCTTTGAAGATGACACATTTTCTACCTTTGTTTACTGGCAGAATGGCCACAAGACTAACATAAACTCCTAATTTAGTTGTTTTTTTTTACAGACCATATTTTAACAACTTTGAACTGCTCCATAATCCTTTCCTCTACCTGTGTGAACTGCTGAATCAAAAAACAACAGCTTGATTGTATTAAATCTGTAAGACTGGGCTCTCCCGTTAGGCATAGAGAAGCAGCTGTCCAAGGTGGTAGATATAAGCAGGGGAGGGAACTATGGCAAACTGGTGGAGGGCAGAGTTTGGTGTTTTTTGCCTTTGTATGTCCTTTAGGCACATATGGACGTAAGAGCTAAGGTGAATCAAACTGTGACCTATTTTCCCAATCCGTTTACATAGAAATGAGTTAGTAGCCTATGGGAAGCACACTAGCAGACTTGACTAAAATCCAGCTGATAATCCTTTTATTTATATGTGAAATGCAAGAAAGGATATCTTGCCCTTTGCATCAGGCAACAAAATGGTGGCTTCTGCTTTGTTCAGATATGTTGTCCAAATGGTTATCTGCTTGGTATGGCATTCTAGCCCTGTCAACTTCTTTGGATTAAATTATTACCCAGTTTCTCTATCTTGTTGTTATTAACTGCTTTTAAATTAACATCAACTTATGGTAACCCTATGAATGAGAGTCTTCAAAATCACCCTATCATCAAATGCTCAGGTCTTGCAAACTCAGAGAGGTGGCTTATTTGATTGAGCATATTTATCTGGGATGTGGTCTTCCTCTTTTCCTACTGTCTATCTATCTTTTCTCTCTCTCTACCTCTTCATATTTTTACAGCATTGTTAAAGGCATTCAAAGATTTGCCCTGCTGTATGAATATCTTATCAATCTCTAAATTAAAAGTCAGCAAAATGATTTTCAGGACGCATGGCAATGATTTTGTGTTTAGCCCTCTTTCAGTGTGTCATGGTGATGAAAAGCAAACAATAAAGCTCTTAAGATTCACAAGGTTGCATTCATACTGCAATCGTTCTCAAGAGCAGGGCTTTAAATGGATTAATTAATTCTTATTTGACTAAAGCATTCTGTTGTTCATGGTATGCTGTGGTGAAAAATCTAGTAAAAGGATTAATTTTTGTTCATTTTTTTAAAAAAATGTGTGGGAGTATGCAATTCTGTTTTACAAAATCTGTTGGTAAACATGTTCTAATTCTTTAAACTACAGTAGAAATATAAATCAATGTAGGGTTGCAAGAATGTTTCCGTTCCTCGCTGTTTTGGGTCCATAGCAACCATACACTGCACCCCCATCTGGCCTTTCCGTGGCTCAAAAAGAAGCTGCAAAAAGCAACTCCTTTTCACGTCTTGGAAAGGGCGCCCTAGCAGACATGGTGGTGGCATTTTGGCACTCCTTTGGAGCAGTGCATTTAAACGCCCTTCACCATGCGGTTGGGTACGTAGTGTGATGCTGGCATGGGGGCGGCCAGCTTGCATACGCCATGCCCCCACACTGGCATATAACGCCAGTCTTAGTCTACTAGTGCATTTTTTCTCCTCTGTGGACCAAAGTATCCACTACATATTCTGTATCTATCTAAATTATGAGAGACATTCTGGGACTAGATCTGACTAGAAGTTATGCTCTAGAATCTTGAATAGATGGAAACAATTTGTTTTTACTCCATAGCAAACAGAATTCATTCCATATGTGCTTGGAGGTTTCATATGTTACATCCACTCTGTCCTCCATAAATATACTTTGAAGGGGGGAAATTCAGGTTGATGTACTCCACTGAACTTGTTTTGTAGCTTTCAGTACATTTATCAGATATGCAGTATCCTGTGATCTGAGTAGAAGTTGACAAGGTAGCCTTTGATATTTGACTTTTCAGTTTATTTTTAAAAGTATGATTCTATCATTTTGATTACAAAAATATGATTTGCTATTTATAATTTGTACAGTGTGCCTGCGCCATACACGGATCCTCCATACACTGCATTCAGCTTACACTGAAGCTGTGCAATGGAAGCAGAAATGGCGCATGCGCTGCACTGCACTGCAACATATGTATGAACCCCATTTTTTTCAGTGGGGCTCAAGCATATGCGGTATTTCCCTTACTCTGGGGAGTCCAGAATGGATCACCACATAAGGGAAGGGCTGACTGTACTTGATAGCTGGTAATATTTGATAGTTAATATTCAACAGCAGTCACTTGTACCTGTGTTATATTAATATACAAAATCAATACACATTTCCTATAAGAATAAAATACAATTCAGTCTATTTGGCAGAAGCTTGCTTAGGTCAGTCCCCAGTGGAAAGCCTTTACCAAGAAACTTGTATTTCACATATGCCTTAATTAGATACTGGACCATATTTTTCTTGGAAAACAAATCTTCTCTGAGCAGTAGCCATAATTTTAACTAGCTAAAGCAAAGCTTGTGAGTGTGCAGAGAAAACACTGTAAAGAAAGCAATGACAGCAGTTATTGTTTTTGTTGTGTGCCTTCAAGTCATTTCTGACATATAGCAACCCCAAGTTGAACCAATCATGAGTTTTCTTGGCAAGATTTGTTCAGAAGAGCTTTACCAATGCCTTCCTCTGAGGATGAAAGCATGAGACTTGCTCAAGGTCAGTAAGTTTCAATGGCTGAGATGGAAATCAAACCCTGGTCTTCAGGGTCGCAGTCCAAGACTTAAACCACTTCGCCATGCTGGCTTTCTAAGGTGTTATTACCTGTATGGAACTGTTCCATATAGATATTCTATCCAGCCTCTTTGGGCTCATAGGATATTTTTTGCAAGGGAAAATAAATAAAACATAGCAGCATTTTTGAACATTGAAGGTATGACTAATAACAGAGCGATTTCATTAGCAGGACAGTTGTCAAGACTGCAACATTCTAAATTAGGATTTTAAATTAGGACAGATAGAGGCCTAAGATCTTCAGGACACAAGAGAGAGCATTATCAATGGTTACTCCCACTCTCCTTGAATAAATAAATAAAATTCAACTAACACTGACCGAACATAAGACAACAGTATTTTCATGCCACACCCCCACTAACAAGCTAGAACTAATTGCCACTGTGTTGCGCCTCACTTCATTGTGGTCAAAAGTTACATTTCTGTTGAGCAGTTAGTTATAATGCATCAGTTTCAAGCTCTGGGATTTGACCCAAGAGAGAACAGCTACTAGCCACCCCTCCCCAGTCATGGCTGGACATGTGCAGCCTATTGTTTCCCTCTGTACAGCATGAATGAGTAATCTAGAACACTGGGACAAATCTGAGGGCTCTCCAAAAGATATTCAGCCCAAACGTATGTTCTAAACCAATAAGGTTTTATAAAATAAAAATTGTAGCTAAGGAATAAGGCAAGTAGTACTTAAAAGAAATCAAACAGTTTATTCTCTATGTTGCAGCGCTTCCTAAAGAAAGGTTCTAACACTTATTTGCAAGTTGCAAGGATTGTCATTGATGTTCTGAGCTGACCAATTATGATAAAAATGAAGGACAAATAAGAAATTACATACAAAGCCCATTTTGCCTCTATAAATCAAGGGTGGGGAGCTTGTTTCCTCCCAACAGCAGCCCTAGCTAGTACAGTCATTGGTGAAGAGTACTGGGAGTTGCAATCCAAGAACATGTGGAGGGCTATAAACTACAGGGAAGGAGTTGACAGAAGGAAGAAAATCCACTGATCAATTGTGACCATAAGAGACAAGCTCTACTTACAGACAAGGAGCATCAGAGGAGATGTGACAGGAAGGCAGAAATAAGAGGAATGAACTGGGGGGAAAATTCTATTTACACCTAGTAGGCAGGTCTCATTAATTGGAAACATCTGTCCTGTGTATTTGAGTGATGCTTGAAACATGACAAGGTATCTGTTCTGAAATGGAGGCTAAGTTATTGTGTCTGACAGACTGGATTTTTAAAGAGACAGACCTTTTATTCTCAACTTTTCTCACCATAGATTGTTGTGTGCATGTTTAAAAATAAGATGTTTTGTGCACTGCCAGACGTGGAGCCTATATTGTGCACTAATAGCATGGCTGGGGAGTGTGCAGTCAGAAAGAAAAGTCATAGTTAATGTAGAATATATAATAACCGGGGCTATGTGTCAAGGATAGAAAAGGAAAGTAAGAGATGTTCATGAAATCAAATTAATAAATTAGAAAACATACATTTAAAACCGTAGAAGTTTAGAAATGAGAAGGCGACTGCTGTGAAACAATTGCTTGTATTGTCCATCACGAAGCAACAGGGACAATGGCACTATACTATTTAGTACTAAAAACCCAGAATGGCTTTTGAACAGGAACAAGATGAGTATGGTATGTAAGGCTGGACTTTGCAGTTTTCCAGTTTAGCATTTTCCTTGAAGGCTTTCAAAAACTTTCTACTAAAAATGCAGTCCCAGAAATTTACATCAAAATGACATAAACCTGCCCAGTGGCAGCACAGCCTGGGAACAGACAGTAACTGCATTAGCATACCTTTCCTCCTTCCTAGTCAATCCTTGGACTATGTTGTAATGCACATCTAGGTCTGACTACAGGTTTAATTAAATAGTGTGTGTTGTGTGTCTTCAAGTCATTTTTTACTTATGGTAACCCTAAAATGAACCGATCATATGGTTTTCTTGGCAAGATTTCTTCAGAAGAGGTTTGCCATTGTCTTCCTCTGACTCTGAGAGAGTGTGATTTGCTCAAGCTCATCCAGTGAGTATTCGAGGAGAAGTAGGGATTTGAACCCTGGTCTTGAAGTGTCCTGCTCCAGCACTCAACCCACTACACCACACTGGCTTTTCATGGAACCTCCAGGAAACCTTGAAGTTTATCACACTGGAGAAATTTCTCTTAATATCGAATGAAAAGAAAGTTGGGCCAGAACGCATTCATGTGAATTTGCTAGTTCAGCGAATTTACGTGAATTCGAATTGCGTTCAAACTGACTTACTCATTGCCCGAAAATAGCTTGTCATTGCTCGAAATTGCGTGTGATCACCTCTCACGCAATAATGTAAAACCCCATGATTGCATTCAAACTGACTTCCCATTGCCCAAAATTGCATGTGGTAGTCTATCACGCAATAACGTTAAACCCCATGATTGCGTTTGGATTGCCATTGGATTATACTTCCAATTTCCCTTGTCTGATAAACTCCCTTGTGAGGTTGGGGAACTAGCTCAGTTTATACATTTACAAAATGGCTTAAGATATTTCATGTTTTTATCCAGGAATAATTCATACTTGAGCTTTCTGTGTCTGTTAAGAGACATGGATAAAATTCTGTCCCCTTCTCTCTTTTAACTATGGAACTAAAAGTGTTTATAAATGAAATTGCATTAAAAATTGTGTATTGCCAAAAGTTGTAATCATAACCATAGAGGTTTGTGTTGTTCCTGGATTAGCTGTTGTTTAATCAATGGCAGGAATGCTCCCATTTTCATTTGAGGAAAAGCCATGTCACGTAAGGCATGTCTTCTGTGAAATTGGTATACTAAAGAAATTGGTATTCTAAAGAAAGTGACTAATAGCAGAATCTACATTGAAATGTTTAGTGCCAATTTATTTTTATGCATGAAGTGGCATTTGATAAACAAGGTCAGTTGTGTGTTACCAGTTGCTGGTTCATAACAGTCCCTGAGGTCACATACTGTGTGGTAACCTTTGATTGCGCTAGGGATGCACCTCACAGATTTCCCCTGGATACTTAAAATCCATTTGGATGCCTCTCAAGTGGGATTATGCAGATTAGTGTCATAGAATTGAGATGTCTTTAGGGCTGTGTAATCTACGGTAGAGAGTTCCTATCATTTTGGAGCTGGATACAAATTATACAGTTGCTGTTCTCATATGAGCAGGGACATTTTGAGTCAATGAAGGAGAAGGCAGAAATATACAAATATGACTAAATAAAGGACAAAGAAAAATTAAAGATTGTAAGAAAGGTCAAATGGAGACTTGATGCAGTACTGCAGGAAGGAGCAACTCAGCAAAGCAATGGTGGGCAAATTACAGTCTCCAGGGTGATTTTTGTGGTCTTCACTAACTCTCTCTCTCTCTCTCTCTCTCTCTCTCTCTCTCTCTCACACACACACACACACATATAGATAGATAGATAGATAGATAGATAGATAGATAGATAGATAGATAGTTGTAATTTTTTTCTTCAGAATGCTCTCTAGGGATATGGGGGGAATTTCCACCATGCTTGGGAGCTCTTGGTTTCAAGATGTCCAACAAGATTTTACAAAAAAAAAAAATTAGCCAAATTAAAAAAAAGAAAAGGGTCCCAAAATGACCTTTAGGAGGGTCGTTTCTACCACATTTCGGGCATACTCTGGGCCAATTTAGGTCCCAAAGAGGTCTTTTTTAAAAAAAACAGAAAGCAACTTCACTTCCTGTTGTTAAAAAAGACCACTCCTGAGCATGAAATGGCACAAAAAAGGCCAAAAACAATAACTTTGTTAGCTATATAGCAAAGTACAATAACACAGAGAATTGACAAAGCAGTAAGACCTTTACTGGACCAATCAAAATGCACAATTTATATGGTGCAAACTCTCAACGCTCCACTGGGTTTTTAAAATTGGTAGTGCATTTGGCATGATTTTGGATGTTATTGTACTTTGCTGTATGGCCAATATGGATATGTCTGCTGGTACAAGTACCAATGGAGTCATCTTAAACACTGGCTGAATTTGCATCATGGCTTAACGTTATGAGGATAAGCCACAGGTTAGCATTGTCCTTGCGTGCTAGGCAAGTCCCCCTCCCAAACTCCATAGTGTAGCTATGAGGAGTCTGGAAATTTTTGCTTTCAATTTAGATTGACCACAGTTTGGTGTCATGTCTAAACCCAAAGTGCAATTAATCTGAACTATGATTACAAAAAACAAGCCAGCTTCTAACTTACTTGTTAAAATTTCCTGTTGAAATCTTTTAGCACATTTTAATAAGAGAATATAAGCTCCCCAATCATGGGAATGGCAGCAGGTTGTAGCCATGATTGAACATGCTAACATATATCAGGATGAATTTTTCACAAAATCCTTTACCCTGCTATGCTAGCTTTCCCTATACATGGAACTCTATCAATGGGAAATAATTTGAACAGATGGTCCTTCACCTGCATTTGAAAGTGACCTCAGCACACCGTGGACTGTACCAAGAGTTATTTCTGTACTATTGAAATAGCTTCATTATCTCTTTACTTCTCACTCTACATTAGATTTCTTACTTCTTTTCCCCACATACATCTGCACGCCTTCTGCTAAGCTGCTCTACAGTAGCAGCATTGTCATTTTTCTCCACGGTTTCCATCACTTTCCTCTCTTGCTTCATCTCCCCCTCTAAACTGCTTTTTTCAAGAGACTTCTTTTGAATCACCTCTGACATGTTTTCAGATAATAATTACCGTCTCCTCCACTATTGCATCACTAAGTCCTGTCCTGTCTTATCTTCTCACTTTTATCTTTTATGATAGAATTGATACTACAGAGTTTATCACACTGTAGCTGTTTATCACACTAATTTCGGCATTAAAGAGAGATTAAAGCACATTTAATTCAGCAAAAGCATGGGGAGAAGCCTCTAAATTACATCTGTGGGTCTAACTGGCAATATTTCCCTCTTTGCTTATGATTCATTCATTTCAATTTGCAGTACACTGTAGCTGCATTTCCCCCATGGTAACCCCATAAGGCAATGGCTATGCCAGCTCAGAGATTCTGGATCTTGTAGTTCAAAAGTGACTTTTCCAAGCTCCAAGTTAACCATTGCAAAATTCTTCAAAATGTGTTCTATCCATGTGCCATGTGCCATGTGACTGTGAAAGGACCACCCCAGATTACTGTGGGTATGAAATGGTTGTTAGAAGATAATAGTAAACAGAATACTGAACTTTATGCTTTGCTAGGCAGGCAGGGCAGTTTGCTTGGATGCTCATGCTGTTAGAAGATGGCAGATGAATAGTGACAGATTCTAGCACCAGTTTAATATGCATGCACAGAGGTGCTATCAACACGAGAATCACAAGCTGTTTGGCAAGTTGTTTGCTGGAGTGGTGGCTTGAGGTAGATTATTAGCGGGACCAAAATTAAGGGAGAACAGGAGGGTTGGAAGTAAGAGGAGCTGGTACATTAGCATCTCTCCAAGTTAGTTTGCCTTTTAAAATCAGGCATGTTGCCATGGAGTGTGTCTGCCAGCAAGCTTCCCCATCATATCTCTAAAACTCCTCAAGACAAAAAGAATGGAGGGAAGATTAAAATGCAAAACCAGAACAAAACATCTCCATTTGCCACTGCTTGCTGCTCAACCAATGCCCCCAGCCCACACTGCATGTACTACTAGCTCATATCCTCTGTGTGACTCACTCCAGTGGGCTTTGCCAATCTCATGGTAGCTGTAGTGTCTTTATTGTTTGCACCTACAAATGTGTGGGAGTTCATGAAACTCAAAGCTTGGTAAAGTTACTTTTTTATATAGTGCCCACCAGTCAGTATGGGCACTCATTCAGTCACTGCAGCTGCTGATTTACTTATATCCTGCCTTTCTCCCAATATAGGGACTCAAGGCAGTGAACAGCAAATTTAAAGCAACACAATTTAAAAACAGTAAAAAAACATTAAAATGTATAAATATAAAATGAAAAAAACAAACAATTTTGAAAGTTAAAAAAGTTATGAATTAAAATGTAATGTTAAAACTCAGTACAAACTTTAAAATTTAAATCACACAGCATTTAAATCCCAGCCCTTGTCAGTTTGAAAAGGCCTGACAGCACAAGAAAGTCTTTATCTGCTGCTGAAAGGAGATCAGGGATGGGGCCTTCCTGGTCTCTCTAGGGATCTTTCCTTGTCACAAATACCTTGGCTTTTTGATAAATGCTATTTGTTTAGTGAACCCCTTTGACTTAATTCCTTAAAGGTCTTATGATTCTATGATTAAAGGATCATCGTCATTCCTCACCTAAACAAAGCTCACATACACTTATGTTGCAGACCTATACATTGGGATGAGCAACTCTGAATGCAGATAAACCACTATATCTATGAAGCCTAGGCAGCATAACCATTGGTGAAGGATGGTGGGTGTATCATCATCTGAAGGGCCACAGGTTGCTCACCTCTGCTATACACCTGACAGTAAGACCTATAGAACAGAGTAGGACATCTTTCTAAGTGGATGTACTCAGGGCTTTTCTATTAACCATATTTGGATTCCAATTCCTACTACTACTACTACTATCTACCTAAACATCAGGGAAAACTTCCTGATGGTAACAGCTGTTCAACAATGAAACAGACTGTCTGAAAGGGTGTCAGACCCTCCTTTTTTGAGTTATCTAAAAGTGGGTGGACATCTTACAGGAGTGTTTTAGTTGTATTTTCTTCCCTTGCCCTTGTGGTCCCTTCTAACTTTATGATTCTAGATAATATCCCCTTCTTTCCTTCAAGGCATTGGAAACAGGACAGTATCCTGGCCAAAGTGGCTAAGGGATTCCAGGAATAGCTGTCCTAAAAAGCAACCTTTTCAAACTCTGGCAGAGGTCTGCTCTTTTTCACTTATTTGATTTTATACCATAATTCTGCCATTTTCCTGCCTAATCCTAATTTTGAAATTCCGCATACTGTTGGATCAGTTCTTCAAAATCCATAAACATTTTATGTTTCATAGATGCAGCTTTAAAAACACTTTATTCCCATTCCATTCATTATTCTGACCTGTGCTCTTTTTATAAAAAGAGCAACAAAACTGCTTTGCATTCAGGGAAAACAAAAAAGCACAAGCTCTTGTTCAAGCATCATTGCAGTTTCTAATATGCTTGGTAGAAAGACCACCAGTGATTTGAATAAAGGATTAAAGAAAGGAAATAGAATAACCTCTGGTTCACCTGTGGCTGAGGGATTATGCAAATGAGCCTAGTTGCTTTTTAACTGGGGACTTTTAGAATTGCATCCTGGCTGATCTTGGTGTGTCCTTTGATTCTACAAGTTACTTTCTGTTTTGGCCTCAACACGCTTTCTACCAATCCTATGCAAGTTTCCCTATGCATTTTACTAATATTTCCTAGAATATTGGAGCTACTTATCCAATTACCTCAATTTACTGCTTTTTTCTCCTGTCTGTCTCTCTGTCTCTGTCTCTCTCTCTCAACACTCACTTTATTCCAATTCAGCCCAAACTGAATTCCATAGTATGAGAAAAGTGAGAAATGTTAATAAACATATATGACTTGAAAGAAAGAATAGGGGACATGCTTATCAAAGTTGCAGATGACACCAGATTAGGAGGAATAGCGAATACCCCCAGAGGACAGGATCAAAATTAAAAATGACTTTAATAGATTAGAAAGCTGGGCCAAAGCTAACAAAAGGAATTTCAATACAGAGAAATGGGCCAAAAACATAGGGCAAAAAAATTGAAATGCATAGATATAGGATGGGGGGGCACCCAGAGACTACATGTGAAAGGGATGTAGGAGTCCTAGTAGACCACAAGTTGAACATGAGACAACAGTGTCTAAAAAGCATCTAAAAAGGCTGCCTCAATAGAAGTATAGTGTCAATATCAAGGGAAGTCATAGTGCCATTCTATTCTGCTTTTGTCAGGCCTCACCTGGAACACTGTCTCCAGTTCTGGGCACCACAATTCAAAAGGATGTTGACAAGCTGGAGCGTGTCCAAAGGAGGGTGACTAAAATGATGAAAGGTCTGGAAACCATGCTCTGTGAGGAGCGATTTAGGGAGCTGGGTATGTTTAGCCTGGAGAAGAGTGAAAAGGTGGAACAGTGTGCCCGCATTATACGCGTGTGTGGCTTATGTGGCTTCCAGCAAACACTGGAAGCATGTGCCGGAATAAGCCTTGGCGTGCCAGGAAGTAATGGGGCACAAGCCCCACACCGCACCATGCTCACGGGCCCCATTACGTCTAATGGGGCTCGAGCATACACATTTTTTTCCTTACGCCAGGGGTGGTGGTGGTCTGGAATGGATCCCCCACATTAGGGAAGGGCACACTGTATTATCATACCCTGTTTAACTATTTGAAGGGATGTCATATTGAGGATGGCGAAAGCTTGTTTTCTGCTGCTCTGGAGAATAGGACTCAGAACAATGGATGCAAACTACAGGAAAATAGATTCCACCTCAACATTAGGAGGAACTTCCTTGACAGTGAGAGCTGTTCGACAATGGAACACACTTCCTTGGAGAGTGCTGGAGTCTCCCTCCTTAGAGGTCTTTAAGCAGAGGCTGGATGGCCATCTATTGGGGGTGCTTTGATTGTGAGTTACTGCATGGCAGGGGGTTGGACTGGATGGCCTTTGTGGTCTCTTCCAACTCTATGATTCTATATGAAATTCATTTTCTTAAATAAGAATAATTCGTGAGCCTGAATATTTTCCAAGGAGGCAGAGTGTGAACTGGAGAATGATATGAAAAAGGAAGAATCCTTCCAGACTTGCAATGCTTTCAGAGGATAATAAACATTGTTATCCTCTGAGTGGCAGTGAACCTAATGGAAGGAAGAGAGGGGAGATGAAGAAGAGAAGGTAGATGATTCATGGGGAGAAGGTCAGAGAAGGAAGCAAGAGACTAGAGATACAAGGGAAGGTAGGCTGTATGCATGCAGTATTTTTGCTTTGTACAGTTTGAGACTGAAGAAAGATTATAAGAAAAATTGGGGAAAAATAGCAGAGGTAGCAAGGTTGGCCTTAACTAAAATGCCAAAATCCACGTGGTGATTATATTTTTGTTGAACCTACCAAAAGGGCCAGAAAAAAGCACAATATGTGTGGACTTTTTTTAGAGATTTTCAGATTTCTTCATTGGGCAAGATGCTACAAAATGAAGCAGAGGAGGGAAAAGTGGGGAAACAAGGTGAAAGATGTCCGTAGGAGGATAATCACAATGGTAAAAGTTCTGGAAGCCAAGCCCTATGAGGAATGGTTTAGGGAGCTGGATATGTTTATCTTGGAGAAGACTGAGAGGTGATATGATAGGCATCTTTAAATATCTGAAAGGATATCATGTAGAAAATGGAGTAGGATTGTTTTCTACTTCTTCGGAGACTTGGACACAAACCAATGGATTCAGATTACAACAAGAAACAAATAAATAATAAAACTTTTATTTATATCCCTCTTTTCTGTGACAAGACAATCAAAGCGGCTACAACATGTTAAAATCCACATTTACAAATTTATGTCCCAAATTCCCCCCCTTAAAACAGGATTAAACAAATTACAATTAAAACATCTATTAAAAACACAATAAAATACAGCGAGGACAGAGCGGTGGGCTGATACATGATGCGGGGGGCAGTCATTCTGTGGCCAGGCACTTTTATTCAGGAAAGGCCTGCCGGAAAAGATTCTACTAAACAGTAGAAATAGCTTGATAGAAAGAGCTGTTCAACAGTGGAATAGACTGCCTCATAGGATGTCAGACTCTCTTTTTTTGGTGGTCTTTAAACAGAAGTAGGATTTGGCATGCTTTGGTTTGGTGGTCCTGGCAGAGGGTTTGTGAGGGTTCTCTGGGACCCTCCTATGGGTCCCTCTGAGCTGCATGGGACCCCTTGAGACCACCTTTCTTATCTAAATAACTCTCCCCACCACCAACTGTTGATTTGAGTTTTCCCTCTTTAGCAAGACAACCAGAGCTTCCCGGAGAGTTCACTTGCACTTTCTGCCTATGATGCTACAGATACACTTCCCTCCCTTCCCCCAAATCCTGGGGAAGGGCTAGGCTGAGCTAAGGCACATGAAAAAGAGTGTGATAGAGACAGCATACTTTTAAAGGAAGGCTTTATTCTAAGTAAGGAAGTTCTATAGCAAAAGTGTCTCTTTACATGAAGAGCCATCTTGTTCTTCAGGCGCAGATAGAAATATCAGTTACAGTGTAGATCACTTCAACCCAAACAAGAAAAGAATCAAAATATCCTAACACAACTGGCTAGTACATTCACCTAATCTTACTCACAGATCAAATGGGATTTGTAGTCCTTGATGGTCATGAAATAGCTGGGAGCCAAGACTCCACTCTCTAGCTTTGAACAGCCTTCCCGAAATGGAGCCCCTGCTCCAGATGTGCCTTTGTTTTCATTTCTCTTCTCATGGTGCCTCTCAAGCTTTCCTTAAACCTCTACCCAGAATCATCTCAAAGGTTTGCACTTCTGCCCAACTACCCATCACCTCCTGATGCTGAGCCTCATTAAAATGTAACTATCTAGTCCCACATTTAACCCTTTGTTATCTGGGAAGAAGGTTCTGATAAATGGAAGGGCTCCTATTTATCACAGGTCAGACTAAATAGACCTGCAGTCACTTCCATCCCTGTAAACACCAAACTCTATTGATCTCATTCAAAGAATGTCTCCATCCTATTCAACTACCTCATTTGTTGATGGAAAATAGAACATAATTAGACTGTCTTTATATTCAAAAAGTATAGTGAAAGTCAGAAAACTAAACACAAGTGATAGCAACTTAAGATAAATGAGGACAAAGAAGGGACAAAATTGTGGGGATGGGTAGGGAAGTATTTCAGTTAAAAGACACTGATGGGAAATTAGCCTCCATAGTTTTCTGCCCAGTAGAGCATTGCAGGTTTCCACACATTTTTGCCAGTGAAACCCTAGTACATATTGCAAACTGTCATCAGTTTTGCAGAACTTTAAATGACATTACCTCTAGCACTGACACTTCCCATTCTGGAGTGCGGGGGGGGGGGGTCACAACCTGATGTTTGTTGCTTTTTCAGGCAAGGAATCCCAACCTCATTCTGGTTTCTAAATATCTGAGTCTTTCACATATCAAATATCTTTAAAATCAACATGCACTTTCT
This sequence comes from Sceloporus undulatus, assembly GCF_019175285.1. Taxonomy (NCBI): domain Eukaryota; kingdom Metazoa; phylum Chordata; class Lepidosauria; order Squamata; family Phrynosomatidae; genus Sceloporus; species Sceloporus undulatus. Next base: position 36,868,755 of record NC_056526.1, read on the forward strand.
TGCCATAGAAATCAAGAAATACACCAACTGTTCTAGGACCTTCTCAGCTTTTACAGAAAGGTGTTGGGTCATGTAGGTTGTTCTACCTTCTCTGTAGCAAGTGCAGCAGTTTCTTTGTCAGAGAGAGGAGATGAGATCTAGGGGTGGGAAAAGGAAAGGGAGCAGAAGCCAATAGGTTACATGCAATATTTATCTGAAAGTAGCAGAGATGTGCAGGGTGAAAAATAAAAAGGAGTAACAATATTTAGACATCTAACAAGAAGGTTAAAACACACAGGATTAGAACTCCCCATTCTTTCTTCCCCTTCCTCCCCCGTTTTCTCTTTGGGTGCATTTAAAAGCAAACAAACAGCTTCATTTATATACCGCTTCCTACTGAACTAACAGTGTCTAAGCGGTTTACAACTGTAAGCTAATTGGCCCCAACAATCCAGGGACTCATTTTAGTGACCTCCTTGGAAGGATGCAAGCTTGATTCAAACTTGAGCCCTTTCTCTGGTATTGAACTCGCAACCTTATGGTTTTGAATGAGTGGCTGCAGTAAGGCATTTAACCACTGAGTCACCAGGGCTCCTTCTACACTGTAGAAATAATGCAGTTTAACACCACTTTAACTGCAATCTGAGGTACCAGCACTCTTTGACAGAGAAGGCTGGAGACTTTATAAAACCACAAATCTCAGGATTCCATAGGATGGAGCTACAACACTTAAAGTGGTGTCAAACTGCATTATTTTTACAGTGTAGAGGGACTTATTCTTTCTCCCCCTGCCATATTATTTTGTTTTGTTCTTGCCACTTTGCTTGCACTGCTGGCAGGGAAGGCAAACTGGGGGGTTACATAAGGGATAGTTTTCTTTGGCTAGCAACCACACATTTCCTTGGCCTACTGTCTCCCCTATTAATTTATTTTTTTCTTATATTCTAAATGGATGACACATTTCTAAGCTGCTATCCCTACAGTTCAGCCCCTTGTTTAAGATTAGCAGATGTCCCCTCTGCCTATAAAAATGATTAGGCCAATTTACTGACATCATTCTCTTACTCTCCATTCTTTCTCTCCTTTGAGCAGGATTAGTTTTCTTCCAAAATGCTTGTGCGTAGCAACTTGTGTTTCAGTGTATCCTCCTTTTGGCTTTGACTTTCCAGTTTCCTGAGTGTGGATTATTTTCTTTGTAATTGCGCCTTTAGCACTGACCTTTTGAACCTGACTTTCAACCATCCTACCCTGAGCACATGAGATGTTGTCTGATTTTGGAGGTTAAGTGGGATTGGGCCTGATTAGTACTTGAATGGGAGACCATCAGGGAGTACCAGAGTCAATGTACTGTATGACAAGGAAAACCTAGAGATGCTACCAGTTTTAGGTGATAGGACTGGCATAGACAGACCAATACTCTGGCTTAGTATAAGGCAGTTTCCTATGTTGGTCATGGCTAAGTATTAGTAATCAGATTTCAGCTGAACCATCCTAGAAATACTTTTGTCATGTGGCCACACTGCAAACCTCTGCATTAAAAGCTGGAACACTTGCCCCCATGGAAGAAAATCTTCAATACTTTCCTCCCAGAACTTGGAAGAGTTACCTTTTTGGACTGCATGGATCCTAGAAACTGTAGTATAAAAAAAGTAATTTTTACAAGTTCTGCATATCCCCCACATTTATCTTTTTCTTCTTTCCCTGAAAGCTCTGGAACTCACACTGCTTATACATTTGGGTAAATCCACTTGGGTTTGGACCTGAGAAAGTAAAGGGTGACTATGTTCTGGTGCAACAATATTATGAATGGGTGAAGGAGGAAAAAATATTCAGAGTGAAACAGTGATGAATTATTTGTAAATTATTTATATTGCCATGGGTAAGATGGAGGAACTTCATGCAGTGTTACCAAGTCAATCAGAATGACAGATACGAGTGACGATCAGAATATTATAATAAGTTGGTCCTCCGTTTTCGCAGGGGATCTGTTCCGGACCACCCAGCGAAAATGGAGGCTCACGCATATTCAAGCCCCATAGGCTTAAATGGGGTGCATGTCTGTGAGTGCACATTGGGTGCGCAGGTTGGGCACGCACCCCATTGAAAATAGTGGAGTTCACCCCTTTGTGGATTTTTGAGGTTGCAGATCTCATATCCACGAGTTAGGAGGGGCGACTGTACAGTGTACACTTGCAGGAAAAGGATGGAAATGAATGCGTAAGGGAGGGATGCTGTAAGTAAGGCATACTGGCCTAAGTTCATCCAGAAACAGCAAACCCATTAGGCAATGGCTTGAGGTCTACTCAGCAGCCAGTTTGTCCCTGCTGCACATCGGAAGAGACTTCTAACAGTTTTGAAAAGCTTTAGAAGGTTTCTTCCACCTCAAGCCCATTGCCTAATATGCTTGCTGTTCTGCACTGAGAACTTCCACTCTAGCTTTGTGCACATCTTCTTGATTTTCTTATTGAAATTCCACCCCCTGACACACCATCTTCTATTTTTGTGTCAAAGTTGGCTGCTAGACTTAAGACTTGACATGAAAGCATCTTGCAAGGACCTGAAACTCAACTTGAGACTTGAAGGTAAAGACTTGAGACTTAACTTGACACGTGGAATAAAAGACTTTAACACATAACTACCTGTACCCCATAATTAGGCTGCTGTACTCAAATGTGGTTTAGGACCTAATCCCATTGTGACTGCTTAAGATCAGCCGCCATTTTCAGACCAGGTTTTGTACAGTGGGACCTTGTTTTCTGCTGGGGTTTGGTTCCAGGATCCCCCATGGATAACAAAATCCATGGATGCTCCCGTCTCATTAAATATAATGGCAGAGCAAAATAGTGTCCCTTATATAAAATGGAAAATCAAAGTTTGCTATTTGGAATTTATACTTTTCTGCAATATTTTCAAACCATGGATGCTTAAAACCATGGATAAAAAATCTGTGGATAAGGAGGGCCAACTGTATATGTAGTGAAAGTGGAGAGGGCATGGCTGCTTTTCAGACAATGTTCCAGTAGCAAAATGTCTTAAGCCAACCTTGACTAAATGTTATCCTGCGAAGAAAATAAGGATGTGCTTCACTGGTTGGTTGGTTGTCATTACATAGGCTGGATTGTTCAAAGAAGCCTAAGAGATTTATATGGAATTGAACTCCCCGTGAAATTTGGGAACTCCCACACACTTCCAATATCATTAAAACAAATTGGTGTACTTGGCCATGTTTTGCAGCAAAATTCAGTAATGTAAGAATTGGAGGTTGTGGTGACTGTAACCTCCCACCCCTCTTATTCTTCAGTAATAAGGTAAGAATTCAAAACCTGGCAAATGAACCAAGGCTGCTAAGGGTTTATTATCTTCCAAGTGAAAGCAGCTGTAACAAAGCTATTTAGCTTGTCTGTAATAGTCTTAGCTACTTTTATTGCCCCTGCTGATCCTTGGAAGTTTAGCAGAGGCATTAATACTCCTGAATCCTTCTGCTTCTGATACTTTTATTTTTATTTCCTTTTGGATATTCCCCACCCCCACTCCCGAAGCTTATATTGGTGATACATTCAGTGTGTGCCCTAAATTTTAGTAGAGCTTAGAAAGGTTACATTTTTGGATTATTGCCCCCCCCGGCCCTGCAAGCACAGCCAATGCTATGTGGGTTGGGGGATTCTAGAAGTTGTAGTTCAAAAATTGCATTTCCCCAAAGTCCTGTATTTTAGCCCGATTTAAAAAGATAGTGAGATTGCCAGTGAAACATAATGGACATGTAGCCATATTGGTGGGGGGGGGGGTAGGGGTGGCACGCATAATGAAAGATGAATCCGTGGTCTTCATTGAGACCTTGGTTTACACAAAATGTGTCATGAGTTCTTGTTCTCCCAAGAGCTTGGAGAAGTTCCTTTCTTAAAGAAGAAGAAGAAGAAGAAGACATCAGTTATCAGTTTACAGAAATCCTCGCCAGTATGCTTCATTAATTCTGCAGTGAAAATTCAGCCTGAATGTTGAGGAATTTACTGTTTTGAACAACTCCCAAAATTCCCCAGTCAGTATGGCCATTGGTTGTGCTCACTGGGAGTATTTGGGAAGTTATAGTCCAAAAGTATTATTTTTCCAGGCACTAGATTTGACTGATTATAAGGCATCTATCTATACTATGCAGTGCCATACATTCACTAGCTACCTCTTGGTTCTTCTTCTTTGTCCTGCCATGCAGGGACCAGATGGTAACAGCAAGGAAGCCAAGTGCAAATCATTGTCAAACTGCAGAGATTAATTACTCTGTTGTCAGTGTGTATAGTAATAATGAACACATAATAATAGGAAATTACTAGCTGACATCATTTGTGGAAAAGAAAAAGGTTTACTGCAGTTTGTTCCCAGAGTGGGCTGTTATAATATACAGTAATTTGGTCCTTTGAGTTGAAGTAGTTCAAAAGAGCTGAAACTTGCAGGGGGTACCTGATCCCCAATCTGGTCACATTTCCTGTCTGTGCTGATAAACTTGATGGGTAGTGGAATAAAGATTTTCTCCAAGACTTCTCTATGTGGATTTGGTGCAACAAGGTTAGCTCTAAATTCATTTCCACAGGGCTGCAATTGAAGGGCTCTTCTAGATTGATTTGAAGAAGTGTGACTTCTTGTGATATAGTTCTTTGGGGTTTGCTGGTTATTGTAACCTCTGTAGCCATTCATTCTGGTATTGTTTTGTTTTTTTGTGTGGGGAGTGGAGTTCCTAGTTAATAATAATAATAATAATAATAATAATAATAATAATTTGTATCCCGCCTCTCCCTGTATTGGATCGAGGCGGGTAACAACAAATATAAGAACAATAAATATAAAACACAACAAAGTAAAAACATAGGAAAACATATAAAATCCAATTCCCTATCTCCCTCCCACCTTAAAATACCATTAAAAACGACAGTTCCCAACTGGAGAGTGAACATTCAGAGGAGGTCAATTTGGGAATGCCTGCCAAAAGAGATCTGTTTTTATTGCCTTCTTAAAGGCCTCCAAAGATGTTATGTGGCGGATCTCCTCCGGCAGGTCATTCCAGATTTTTGGAGCAGCAACAGAAAACATCCTCTGGGAAGTTTTTACCAGTCTGGTTTTCTTAGACTGCAAGAGATTCATTCCAGAGGATCTGAGAGTGTGGGAAAGATTGTATGGGAGGAGGCATTCCCTCAGGTAAGCTGGACCCAAGCCATGCAGGGCTTTATAGGTAATGACCAACACCTTATACTGTGCCCGGAAGCTAATAGGCAGCCAGTGTAGGGATTTTAAAATAGGTGTAATAGGATCAAATTTCGAACTCCCTGTAACCAATCTGGCTGCCATATTTTGGACCAGTTGCAGCTTCCAAACGTGGCATGAGGGTTGCCCCATGTAGAGCGCATTACAGAAATCAAGACGAGAGGTTACCAGTGAATGTACAACCATTTCTAGGTTTTCCCGTTCCAGGAAGGGTCGTAGCTGGCATATCAGCCAAAGCTGATAACAGGCACTCCTGGCTGTCGCATCCACCTGAGATGACAGCTGAAGCGACGAGTCCAGGAGTACCTCCAAGCTATGAACACAGTCCTTTAGGGGAAGTGTGACCCCGTCCAGAATTGGAGAGTTTATCACCATTCCCGGATTAGGATTGCCTATAGTGAGTACCTCCGCTTTATTTGGATTCAGTTTAAGTCTGTTTTCCCTAATCCAATCCATTACTGACCTCAGACAGTCATTCAGAGGGGAGATGTCATCCTTGATCACCAAAGCAGTCTGAGACATGGAGAAGCAAATTTGGGTGTCATCAGCGTACTGATAACACCCTGCCCCATGTCTCCAGATGATCTCACTCAGCAGCTTCATGTTAATGTTGAATAGTATTGGAGACAGTATTGCGCCTTGAGGGACACCCAACTTGAGCTCCCTCTTGGCCGAACAAGCGACACCATCTGGAGCCTACCCAAGAGATAGGACCAGAACCACTGCAAAGCAGTGCCCCCGATTCCTAACCCTTTCAAGCATTCCAGAAGGATACCATGGTCTATGATATCGAAGGCCGCTGAGAGGATCAAGAGCACCAACAGGGCCACACTTCCCCTGTCGATGCACAGACGGAGATCATCGACCCAGGTGACCATGGCAGTCTCAACTCCGTATCCCGACCTGAAACCAGTTTGAAATCGATCAAGATAATTGATGTAATCCAAGACTGCTTGGAATTGGTTGGCAACTGCCCTCTCGATCACCTTGCCCAAAAAACGGACGGAGAGATACCAGGTGATAGTTAGATTTCTCCAGGGGATCAAGGGAAGGCTTTTTAAGAATAGGTTTAACCACAGCCAGTTTTAAACTGGCTGGAAAACTGCCTATCCAGGGAAGGGAGGCATTAATTATAGATCTTAACAAACTCATAGTTGCCTCCCTTCCCTGGATAGGCAGCCATGAAGGGCAGGAATCAAGAGGGCAGGTGGTCTTAGCAAGCAGCTTGTCTATGTCATCAGTACTCAGAGACTGAAACTGATCCAAATGAATCTCATTAACAGAGTCGCTGGACACCTCTCTAGACGTTTCTGTGTTAAGGCTGGCATCTAAGTCAGCTCTTATCCGAGAGATTTTATCTAATGATGATGATGATGATGATTAGTGATCAGCACTAAGGCTTTTCTAAAGTTTTTTTTTTTAAAGTGTGGCATAGTTTGCATAGATGATCCTGTGGTTTGAAGAGCAAATATAATCCTGTCTATTTTTTAAATAGAGTTATAGTACTGTAATACAAAGTGACATTTTGCTGATGCATTATAACTCAAATAAATAAATAAATGAAATAAAAGAGTGAAGGGTACTTTTTATTTTTATTTTTGAAGGGTACGTTATTGTTCTGATATGTAGCAGAATTAAAAAGAAACCCATGGAAGGATGGGAGTAAAATGTTGCAGCTGGTGCAGAGAATTGTTCATGACAACAGTAGATTTTTTTTAAAAAAAGAACAAGAACAACAGAAAACTACTACAGCTACAAATGCTACAACTTCTTGACACATTTATCCTATCTGGAAGAAGCCTAAAAACATTAAAGATATACTGCAATATGTTTTAACTAATGAAGAAATGCCAGGGATATTAGAGGAATGAAAGGGGAATCACTGCACCTCTGTTTATGTGCAGAAGTTAATAGCTGGTGGCAAAAGGATACAGCAAGTCTCTCCCTCCCCAAACCAAAGAAACAAACTGCCACCTTGCATCCAGTGATGTGGTGGTTATTTTTGAAGTGCAAGCCCCACATGAAGTCCCAAAATGCAGGCAGCTCTCTGTGTGTGAGTGGAGTCAGGGACGTAGCCGGGGGGGGGGGGTTCTTGGGGTCCAGACCCCCACCTCCATTAGAAAAATGAATGGTGTGTGCTGCTGCACCGCCGCATCAAGCCCCATTATAATGGTGGCACTTAGTCTGGACCCACCCCCTTCCTAAAATCCTAGCTACGTCCCTGATGGAGTGGACTGCCCCTCAAAGAGGAAGTACAGTTTGCATGCTCACTTTATTACATTCAGCTAGCAGTGACAGAACAGAACTGAACAAGTTGGACTTTGGCTGCAGAGATTTAATTGCCTCAGAAAGTAAGGAGAATGCTCTCCAAACATCACAAAACCATGGGTTCTAGATTATTTCCAGGAACTTATTTCCCCAGCAGCAGAGTGTTTCAGAATCAACAAACCACTTCCAGCACTTTTAATACACAGATAGTGCACAATATTATATTCCCTGACAGAGACTTATATGGCCCTGCTGGTGCTTCATGGTTGGTTTGCAGAGTATCTTGCTTTGGGACTATGGCCCTGTCCAGATGGGCCATTTTGTACGTACTCCGTACGTACTAGGGTTGCCTGGGGGCATCTCTTTTAGATGCCCGCAACCCTAGTACGTACGGAGTACGTACAAAATGGCAGTGCCCTGTTCACATGGGTGCCGCCATTTTGATGTAACAGCTGCGTTGCGTCCAAACGACACGGCGCGGCCATTACGTCTTGGCACCGCTGAAGGGCGCTTGTGGCACCCTTTCAGTGGTGCCAGAAGGAGCTCTGTTTTGGAGCTTTTGCCTTTAAACAGCCGCGCAGTGATACACTGAGAAAGGGGCTGAGCGGCCTCTTTCTCTCTCTCCCTGCTGCTGTTGGGGTGTCCTTGGGGCATGAAGCCCCAAGGACACCCCTTTCCAGGCTGGAGGGAAGCGGCCTTTTGCCGCTTCCTCGAAGCCAGGAAAAGTGGAGGATCGGGGCCTCCAGGGCTGCTGCTGTGGCAGCTCAGGCCCTGATCCATCGGGGAAAGGGGCGGGTGCAGGCGGCCCCAAAGGGGTGGTCTGTACACTGTCTATATGGATGAAAAGAAGGAGATTAGAGTAGCTGTTTGGGGCTCTATGCTACTAATGTCAATAGGAAAGTTTCAATGTGAATAAACTCTTTTGCCACAATAGAATTATTCCATTGTTTCCCAAGTGAGCAGATTTTCACTTCTTCTGTACTATGTTTAAACCTTTCCCTAACTCCTTCTTGCACTTGGCTGTATTCTCATGTTTTCAGGATCCTTATGGTTATAAACATTGCTACTGCTGGAGGACTCACCATTGGTTGTTTCTTTGGGTTTGCTACCCTAAGGGAGCTTTCTTCTTCTTTAAAAAAATTAAATATAATTACATTCAAAAGGGATCTCAGTTACATACAATAATGTTCTAGTATAATAAAAACAGGAAGATAAAAATGCAAATGCGGAATGAGGAAAAATAACCACAGTAGTCATATGTTTCTATAGAAGCTAATCAAATGTCGAAATATAAGTCCATTTGTAAGTTTTATTTATGCATCATTCTTTCAAATGTTGCAAATGTTGTTAGATCAACTATCACAAAAAATGGTCTTTCTAGTAATGAAACATTAAATTTTTAGCAGTCGAAAGGGTGCAAAAAATTCACTTCTGTTGGCCATTTCTTAATTTGCAAGAAACGGGTAAATCATTCAAATGAACATGCACTTCACCGAATATCAAAGAACTTTCGAAAATATGTACTCGTGATTACTTCCTCTCAAAATGTAGCTACTTTGGGACAACTCCAAAACATATGCATTAAGAGCCTTATCATACTTGACACTTACGGGGTGTTTTTCAGATGTGTTTGCGCCAAAGAGCAATAACATGAAAATAAAGCGAACAGAAAGTTGACACCTTTTTACTTTTGAGAAGTTCCCAAAAGTAAAAAGGTGTCATTTTTGTCTACTCTCCGTTCACTTTATTTTTACGTTATTGCTCTTTGGAAGAAACATTGTCTGAAAAACATCCAGTATTTGCAGTTTTTTTCTACTTTTAAATCCCACTTCTGCCCAGGATTCGTCTAGTGTGATAACGTCCTAGGTAACATTGGCTGTATTATGTCTCCAACAATCTGTTGATTTAGAAAGCCCTTTCTTGAATAGATGCTGTGACAATTAATAGACCCCAAAGAGCAATTGCTGCCATGTAAGATGTAGCACTATAGAAATATAGCAGTTTGACACTACTTTAACTACCATGGTTTAATGCTATGGAATTCTGAATTTGTTGTTTTTGTGAGATATTTAGCCTTCTCTGTCAGATAACTCTAGTGCTACAACAGATTACAAATCCCAGGATTCCATAGGATTGAACCATAGCAGTTAAAGCAATTTTGATTGTAAATATTGTCATTTAGCTGACAGAGGTAAGTTAAACTGCTCCTGGGAAACTGAAAAAGGCAAAACCTCATCATTGACACCTAGTAACTGATTTAAGGTAACGGTTTTCAAATCTGGATTCCCCCATAAAGTCAATTTGGCATTAGGATATAGGCCAAAGTGCTACTGATGAGACAATATTTGCTGCACAGTTCTAACTGCTGAAATTCTTGGCCAAACGCTACTCGTTTTTAAAATATATAAAATGAGAATTAAGTACTGTCCTTTTGAATAGAGGTGCCAGAAATGAGCACCCCAGGGCTGACCATGGTGGATTACATACTTTAAGTGGATATGTCCAAAAATTAATACAAGATAACAGATATGCCCAATGTAGGTAAGAAGATCTGGAAGGCTGACCCCACCACCTCCCATTATTGGTATTTTTGTTCTTTTCATTGAAATTCTAGGTGGAGATGAGCCCCCCTCCCCCCCCAAAAAAATCTCCTCCTGCATTTAGTTTTTGAAAATACTTGCAAAGTACAGAGGAATTCCACAGATAACAAAGGCAATTCTTGGTATAACATTCATTTTAATCATGTTTACCTTATCTACAGACTCATCTTTAAGCCTGCCCATCTCTTTAAATCTTTTGCAATATCTTTTATCATTTCACTTACACTAAGATTAATCATCTGAGATAAGTCCTTCAAGATAAGTATACCCATAGAATTTGGACAGTATCAAAACTGCCAAGGGAGTTTAGGAATAATTCTATCTCTGACCATTGTAGAACAGAATCATCTCACTGATCAAAATAATGATCATCACATTTTCAGGCATTGTGTCTTAAATTTATTGCAGATATAGGCAATGCACAAGCCCTCTGATCTCAGTGGTCTTCAGTATGACTTAAATCTGCATTAGATTTAGACCTATATTTAATTTGTTTTTGAGGTCAAAAGCAGCCTTGCCCACCAGGTATTTTGTACTGCAGTTCACATCTGACATGGCCATTGGTGTGAGATTATGGGAGTTATATTCTAAACCATCTAGAGGGTATCTGATTGGGGAATGCTGGTCTAAACAGTCATCCTATATCTAAGACATCTTCATGCCATTACAATAACATAGTGGTTTGCTCTGCTTGGAGCTTTGTGCCAGGATTGGAGAAGCAAGTTTTGAAGACAGAATTGAGATGAATGAAGACTCCAGTATGTAAGCATCCAGGGCATCATGTCACTGGGAAGTAACACACACTAAAAAAAAGTTATTTGAAAAACCAGCACAAGAAACATTAGGGAATTGGAAGGAGTATAGTGCCACTAAAGTGCCATAGTATAGTTGTGTGGGAAGTATCTTGACACATCTAACCAACACTATCTGTCACTCTTTTTAACAAATACCAAAATAACAACAGAAGCTAGCTGGCTTAAGAATATTCTTCACTGCCCCAGCACACGATTCTGGGGGATAAGATTTTAAAGAACTGACAGAAAGGCAGGGAGGTCTGTTTGTGAAATTGCAGTATGATTCACACTGTGCATCATGAGTGCATCACAGAAGGGCTTCTAGTATCACAGAAAAAAGTTCACAGGAGAGGAACCAAAATGATTTAGTAAACAGGCAAGAGTGATTTTGGAAGTGATTTTTAAAACTAGGCAATACCTCTAGATTGGTGAAACTCTACAGAAAAAGTGATTCCAGCTCAATGTTAGGAAGAACTTCCTGACAGTAGGAGCTGTTCAACAATGAAACACGTTCTCTCAAAGTGTAATGGAGTCTTCTTTTTGGATATTTTTAAGCAGGCTGTATGGCCATCTGTCAGGGGTGCTTTGATTTTGTATTCCTGCATGGCAGAGGGTTGGACTGGATGGCCCTTGTGGTCTCTTTCAACTCTATGATTCTATGATTCTATCTACCGGGAAAGTAATCAGTGGAAATAGGATTGATCTACTGAAAGCAAGATTGCCTTGGAGAAGACTTCAATATTTCAGTGGGGAGAATATGAAGTCACAGTTTGTGACTATGGAATTGTCCACTAGTGGGATGAAGCAGATACTTCACAAATAATAATTCATTATAATTTGCCATGCTTTGGCTATTCTATTCCAAGGTGCTTCTAAGTCTACATATTAATCCCCATATCTGCAAATTGTTGTACGTAGTCTGCATAGATTTTTCCTAACACACACTCTCAGTTTCTAGTGGAAAAAGAATTGGCTTTGTAAAGTGACAGGAGACAAAATGCAATTCATCAGTGCTTCACTTTATTGATTGGGATGATGACAAGGTGAAGAACAGAAGGTGGACATCCCCTTGCATCTCTCAGTTAGGAATGTACACCACCTAATGAGAAAGGACACTTGTTATGTGGCAGTTTTTTCCCCTTCTGAACTGCCTTCAGTTTGTTATCCTACCTAAAGGATCTTTCCATACATTTTATCAGGCTAGGCAGCTTCCTCTTCTTTCTTATCTATATTTTATGCTGTCTGGATATCTCGAGCCATTAAGCCTATCTCTTTTATCGCTCCAATCTCTCTCTTCTCTCTTGAAGGATGTTTTCTGCTCCAGTATCCTTCACCACTTCTACATTTCTCTCTCTTTTATGCCCTGTCTACTGTCTCTCTTTGACCCTGTATTTTCTCAGTGGTGCATGCAAGGGGAACCAAAACTTCTAAGCAGCACTTTCTTTCTTGGTAGAGGAGACTGCATATCTCTGTGAGTGCTGGCACAAGGAAAGCCCTACTAATTATCATTTATTTGGCACAGGTATGGGCAGCTATGGCAGGCCTGGTGCCAATTTTGTACCAAGGTGGGCTGTAAAAAAATGCTGTCAAAAGAAAAACCAAAAACAGATGTGGTAAAACTCTAGTTCTGAAAATGTTAATTTTCCTTTTAAAAAAAGATAAAATCTGTTTTTGTTATTAATTGCCCTCGAGTCAGCCTCAACTCATGCCAACTCTGTGGATGAGACATCTACAAGACTCTCTGTCCTCAAGTGCTCTGCTTAGGTCCTATAAGTTCATGCCCATGACCGCTCTGATTGAGTCTATCCATGTGGCATGCTGTCTTCCTCTCTTCCTACTACCCTCTACCTTTCCTAGAATTATTGTCTTTTCTAATGAGTCATGCCTTCTCATGATGTGCCCAAAGTACAAAAGCTTTAATTTGATCATCTTAGCTTGTAAGGGTATTTTCGGCTTGATCTGTTCAAGGACCCATTTGTTTGTATTTCATTTGTCCATGGTATCCTCAGCACTCATATCCAGTATCACATCTCAATTAATTGATTTGCTTTTTATCCACTTTCATCACTGTCCAGCTCTCACATCCATACATGGTGATGGAGAATACCATACCTTGGATGATTCTAACTTTAGTGCTCAATTATATATCTTTGCTCTTTAAGATTTTGTCTAGTTTTTTTCACCACTGTCCTTCCCATTCTGAGTCTTTCTCTTATCTCTTGACAACACTCTCCATTCTGATCAATGTTTCATCCAAGGGGAACTTATTTAAAAGGTGAATTGCCTACTCCTGGAACCTTCCTTTATTGGCCAGGAAAAGAACAGTCTGAGGAGTCTAAAGAAGTTGAGGGCTGCAAAAACAGCCTTGAGGCAGCAAAGTGAAAGGTCAAGTGCCCAAAAAGTTGGACATCAGAGAATGTGGTGTACCCGCCAGTATTTCACAGATGAAGATTGGCAAACATGTGGCTAAGCAACATCAGAGTGTAATGAAGACAGCAGATGTTATTTGTGAGGAAGAACACATAAGCTAGGAGAGGCTGCAGTAAAGACATCACGTGGAGAAGACACCTTCATGCCCACATTACAGGTAGAAGTAACATATTTTCATTATTATTATGCTTTGTTTTTGCTCACTACACCTGTTTTCAAAAGTCAGATCTTGCCAAATTGGGAGCGCCACACATCCAAGGAATGAATTCAGCAAAAAGGCTTCTAAATTTTAACACAATTGAGGGATTCAGTATAAAAAAATACCTTCTAACATTTAACGGATTAAAACAGGGGCTTATGTGGCCAAGCAACCTCAGAGTGCAGCCAAGACAACTCTGACTCATGGCAACCCTGTGGATGAGACATCTCCAAGACCCCCTATCCTCCACTGCTCTTTTTAGGTCCTGTTAATTTAGGTCCATGGCCTCTCTGATTGAATCTATCCATCTGGCATGTAGTCTTCCTCTCTGTCTATCTCCCTCTACCTTTCCTAGCATTATTATCTTTTCTGATTAATTATGCCTTCTCCTGATGTGGTCAAAGTATGACAACCTCAATTTGATCATCTTGGGTTCCAGGAAGAGTTCAGGCTTGATCTGTTCAAGGGCCCATTTGTCTTTTTGGCTGTCCACAGTATCCTCAGCACTTCTCCAGCACCTCATCTCAAGTGAGTTGATCTTCTTATCTGCTTTCTTCACTGTCCAGTGAAGTGATGGGGCATACTATGGGTTGTGTTTTTCTTAGGCCTGAAACAGATGGTCCAAAAAGGATGCCGTTGGGCTACGTTGGGGGCATGGCGTTTAGATGACACATGCCCTGAACACAGCCTGAAGCTGCCCCAATGTCACTCCAAGGGAAAAGAACTGCCCCAAAAAGGAGTGGGAGGAAAATGCTCCTTTTCAGAGGCCAGTTCAAAACTGTGGTGGTGAGCCAGATTGGGGCTGTGTGTGTATAGTTGCTGTGGTGCCAGTGCAAATGACACTGGCATGGCCCCGATCTGCACTTTTGAGGCAGTCTGTTTCTCCCCTTAGTTTAGCGTTCAGTTGTCTATTTTTACTCCTTAGGATCCTGTCTAGTTCTTTTATGGCTGCCCTTCCCATTCCTAGTCTTCTTCTGATTTCTTGACTTGCAGTCTCCATTCTGATCAATGTTTGATCCTTGATATGAGAACTCTATTTAATTTTGATTTCCTCATTGTCTAGGCTAAATTTATGTAGTTTCTCTGTGGTCATTATTTTTGTTTTCTTTATGTTCAGCATTAAGCCTATCTTTGCACTTTCTTTTTTACTTTCCTTAGTAATTGTTCCAAGTCTGTGATTTTTCTGCTAGTAGTATGATGCTGTCTGCTTATCTTAGATTGTTGATGTTCTTACCTGCTACCTCCACTCCTCCTCTTCTGAACATGCTTACAATGCTGGATGGTCTTGTCTGAATGGAATCTGTGGCTAGGTAGGAAAGATCCTTTGCTCTTGAAATGTATGAAAATGTTTACCTATATGTCTGTATAAAATACTCTGTTACTTTTGAAAAGAGATGCAAGTGGAAGAGAAAATGTGTACTATTTTCCTCTCCAAATCTGCTAGCATTGGTGTGGAATGGGGTATCAAGAAAGAGTGTTGTATGTCAGAGCAGTTAAAACACATGAAGAATGGATTATGTTTGATTCATACATCCCTGATGGGCAGTCATTGGAGAGTAAATTAGAATGTTTTAAAAAATCACAGCTTCTGGAATCTCACAGCCAGCAGGATCACTGGCTCTTAGGTCTAATCTAACAAGGTTTTTCTTATTTTCTTCTGTCCTTAATTGCATATCTCAAAATCCTGGGAAGTAATGGTTTAAGAGAAAACAACATCAACACCATGCCAGGTAGTGAGTGTACTGGGATGCAGTGTAATTTTTGAACTCATTTGGCCTATGCTGCTCATGGTGTTACACAAATCACCCAGGCTGGTTGTGCATGCACTGGCACGTAGAGGATATTACAACAGGATGAGTGAAAACTGTGCTATAGACTCAGCTATGATCTCTGCCTAAACAGCAACCTCCGCTTTCCTCTGAAGCCATGAAAAATAAGACAAATGGTTTGGCAATTAAGTAAGTGAGAATGTAATTATTTTGATAATATTTAAAGCATGGTCTTTATGGTCCTGATGACATTTTCCAAATGCCTAATACAAACAATAATTACTATGAACATATTTATTGTAGTCTAATTATGAAAAAAATTATCAGCACACCATTCCCAGGCTCAGAGGTACAACTGAAATATCTATTAGCAGTTGCTTCTATCCATACTTGTCAGTCTTTGCTATTCATAGTCACTGATGGTATATGGGGGGTGGATTTTGCACAATGATGCCAGAAGATGCCTGGAGGCAGGTAATGAGAATCCTAATTTGACATATATAGTTTCTTTCCCTCCCACAAACCTACATTCTGTTATCTCAGTAATCCCACAACAAACCTAAGATTACATTTTGCCTATATTAATAGTACACAGGGAAGGAGGCAGAGATACCTAAAACCACTGAATGGTTTCAAGGAAGGCTGACCCCAGATGTAAACATCTAGACTTTTAACTTACCAAGTTTGGTCAACTGGATTTAACCTGGAACCAGTCTATGGTTGAGCTGTCACATGCGGAATCAGCATGTGAGTGAAAGCCTTGTAAGGGTAACTATGGATCCCGCTTTTGAGAGGACAACTTTGAAAATGCCTGTGAGAAGTGCAGTCCAGTTCAAAAGATAAAGAACAACAAGAAGAGAAAG
This sequence comes from Sceloporus undulatus, assembly GCF_019175285.1. Classification (NCBI taxonomy): domain Eukaryota; kingdom Metazoa; phylum Chordata; class Lepidosauria; order Squamata; family Phrynosomatidae; genus Sceloporus; species Sceloporus undulatus. The sequence goes on from NC_056526.1 coordinate 36,884,907, forward strand.
CCACCAGGATCATGAGGTTACCCTATCAGCAAGGAGCATGTGGCCAACAAACTGAACAACCACACAAATGGGTTGCCTGGTCACAGCCTGCTCTCAAATATAGGATTTGGAGTGTTCTATATCATTCCAGTAAAGGACACAAATATGAAATATCCTGTAGAAAACTGAACTCTTCAGAACCATAGAAAAGCCTGATATAGGCTGCATCTGCACTGCAGAAATAATGCAGTTTGCCGCTTTAACTACCATGTCTCAGTGCTATTGAATAATGCCCTTTAACTGTCATGTCTCGATGCTTTAGAATTCTGGGCTTTGTGGTTTTGTGAGCTGTTTAGCCTTCTCTGTCAGAGAGCTCTGGTGCCACAAACAACAAATGAGAAATCCCAGAGTTCCATAGGATGGAGCCACAACAGTTACAGTGGTGTCAAAGTACATTATTTCTGCAATGTGGCAAGCAAATATTAAGCATGCTAGAAAGAAGGGAAGGAAATTTGTTAAGTTCATTCACTACTTTCATCTCTGTTAAATTGATTGAGGGGTGGTTACCAATTGCAGAAAGGAATGGAAAGAATAAGAACAATTCACCCTTGATATATGGCTAACATTAACTTATTTGCTGAATGAAGCTACATTTAACAACCTCATAACTACAAATATGTCAGCAAAGATATAAAAGTATCTTCTGATCTTAAAAAAGGTGAAACTCTCCACACAATTGTTAAAAAAAGGAAGATCTTCCATAAAAGGAACATCTGGTAAGCACCAATTATCTGGCCTATGCTTGGTATTAATTCCTTGACTGTAAATCCTGTAAATACCTGAAGATCAGTCAGAACAACCAAATATTCCATTCAAATTTAAAATCCTCTTACTGGTAACTCTGTAATACAGAAGCTCTTTAAAACACAGAGAACTGGTGCTAAAGGTAAGACTAAAATTAATACAATTATAACCAGGCATTTCTGGTTTGAACTTACCTTGTGGGTATAATTAATTCACATATGGAGACTCACTAGATTTGAAACAATTTCTCCTAAGCCTCTTTATACCAATGGCGTTGAATACTCAAGACTTATTTTGCCCTTCTGCAGTGGCATAAGATTATGCTTGCATAAGGAATAGCATACTTCGAAATCCACCCACTGAGGAGCCTTTGGTCCAATGTAGCAGGGACCTTCTCGTTTTCTTCTGCTTTTCACTGGGTGTCTCAAAGCCATGTTAAGGACCGGCAAAGATGTCTCATTCAGGCATTCTGTTCCTGTGGGAAAGCCATTAAGCAGGACCAGTGGTGGCTGGAGGCTTCCTTGTTAGCAGGGCAATGAGTCTGTTCCAGGTTTTGGTTTGAATGTTAAAAGGAACTATTCAGAGTGCTGAATCTATTTGGTGAAAGTGTTCAGCACCTCGGACAGCTATTTGCCCAGAACTGTGTTCAGAATAAAAATGATTTCATGCTCCCCTTGTATGGAAGCCACCAACCACCCAGGAGGGGAACATTACAGCAACAACATCCTCCTATTCATGTTCCCAAGCAAATGGAATTCAGAGGCTTCCATTCCAGATGTAAAAGCTAACCATCATGAACTTTAGTAACTGTTGGTTTCCTTACCTATGGCTTTCTCTAATTCCCTTTTAGATTAATCCAAGCTGGCAGCCATGATGACATCATATTGTGGAAGTGAGTTCCACAGCTTAACTGTGCACTTGTTAAAGAACTACTTGCCTTTGTTGTCTTCTTGTCTGTCCTGAGTCACCCAGCAACCTGCTTCATTAAATAACTCAGGCTCTAATACCCATAACATAGTTGTTGCAATCAATACTTTTCATTTTATTTTGCACACATGTAGCTGAAGGCTGAGAACAGCCTACTGCATTAATTCAATAGCAATGCTTATGGGTAGGTTTTTTTTTTAAAAAAAAAAAAAATTTTGGGGAAGGGGGGGGGGAAATGCCAAACTCATGTCAAAACTAACAAGCCTCCCGTACACCCCAATCACTCCCCTGCCATTTGGTCTCCTTTCTCACCCAGGTGTTTAAATTCAATGTTTCCTCCCTTGCCTTTTGGAATGGCAACAATAAAACAAATTGCTGGCTGCAACCAACATTCTCTAGCTTCTTTACAGTGGAAGGGATTATTAATGAAATCTAAGAAGTTTTAAAAAGTTTCTGTATGACTCCCTGAGACCTTAATCTCCTCTCTCAAGAAGGAAAACCACAGGATACCTGCTGATTGGCTATCATGGCACTGATGGCTGAATGTGATAAAGCTGGTTTTAGAAATACCTGATATTAACAGAAGATCAGATGCAAATAGCGCTCTTAAACCTTGAGTTCTTGATGGGAATTGGGTTTTTTAGAAGAATGATTAACTCATGCTCTAGCGTGAGGTCAGAGGTTTGGGGCTTTTGGTGTTCATATAGACAACTATATTTTCTAATCAGTACTTCATGCTGAATTGATTTTTTTTAAAGCTCTAAGACTTATTAATACACCGAGAACACTGTTACAGATTGTGGCAGTGCAAGTGACATTTCTGAGTGGATCCAAGGCGCTCCATATTAAGTTTATGGATTTGTTGAAAATAACACAGTATACAAAAATAATGTTAAAGGTACATGGAGAAAAAATACAACTTCTCTCAAGGCTATATATCTTGATTCTTAAAGAGTAAAGAGACACTTATCTGCCCATGCTTCTGAAATATTTGTAAATTATTTGTATGATTTTACAAATTTTGAATTTGAAAATGTCCCCTCTTAATATTTAATTTAGATATAATTAAAATCTTGGATTGTGTAATGAATTGCACATGGAATCACCGATAGCTATGTTTATATCATCAGAAGAATCTTGAGAATATAAAAAGTAGTATTTGTACTGTTCTTTTGCTTGAATCCTCAGAGTTAAAATGAGATGAATGGGGATGGAAGAGAGGTCTTAACACTTAATACTGAAATCCATTCACAAAACACAATAATTAAAACTCATGTAACTAATTTGGCATCAGTCTTTGGAGGTATGAACATACAAACAGACTTGCCTTTTTGAACTTGTGGAGATATCTAATAGAGATATTTACTGTGGTGGGCAGCCCTTTTAAAGATCCAAGGATGAATGATGCAATGAAAATAGAAGTTTTTAAAAAATATTCTTACATAAAATATATAACCATCATTTTGGAAAGCGGAATATCTGACTCGTTTTCTCATACCATGGGCATCATTCACATCAAAACATGATGGGAAGAAAAGTTGGGAAATATAAAAGAAACCACTTATTACACTGAACAGTATTATTATGTCATAGTTTTTAAGACTATGGTGGAAATATATACAACCCAAGAAGCATATTCAGAGTCTTCTGTGACAACACACCAAAGGACAGTTACCTAATTTTTAGAAATTGAATTTATATGATTTATATGTGGAATTTAGGAGATGCTTGTAGTTAAGGTTTCTCTTTTGCATCATGATGATGCAAGAAAAGCAGTTTATCATCTTCTTGATCAGGTTTGTGGTGTTTATTGTGGACAACAAAATAATGTAAACAGTAAATAAGAGGTTCTAAAATCTCTCTTGCTGGTGTAATTTATAGACATTTTTGTCCCATGTATGCCCAAAATGCTTCCATGTGTTCTTAATATCAATGTATAGGCCAGTGATGGCAAACCTTTTAGAGATGGAGTGCCCAAACTCAGTGGCATTCCTGCACTGGCTGTCTCTGGGTGCCAGGGGTGGGACTTCTGGGGATGGGGCTTCCAGGGGACAGGACCGTGGTTGAAATCAGAGGTCCAAAACACCCTGCAGAAATAATCCAGTCTGAGACTAGTTTAACTGCCCTGGTTTAATGCTAGGGAACCCTGGGAATTGTAGTTTATTGTGGCACCAGAGTTCTCTGGCTGAATATCTCACCACCCTACAAATCCCAGCATCCCATAGCATTCAGCCCTGGCAGTTAAACTGAATTATTTCTGCAGTGCGGATACCTCCATAACACCAGTTATCACTATTTTGTGGATTTTGGATATTACTGTACTTTGCTATATGGCCAACAAGAGCCAGCGTGGTGTAGTGTTTTAAAGTTGGACTATGGCTCAGAAGACCAGGGTTTGATTCCCTGCTTGGGCAAGAAACCCACTGAGTAAGTTTGGGCAAGTCACACTCTCAGCTTCAGAGGATGTCAATGGCAAACCCGGCTAAACAAATCCTGGTATGAAAATCCTGTAACAGGTTTGTTGGGTTTGGGATACCAGATTAGTTTAGTGGTTTGAGTGTTGGGCTAATCCTCTGGGAAATCAGGGTTCAATTCCCCATGAAGCTACACACATCCACCAGGTAACTTTGGGCAAATCACACTCTCTTAGCCTCAAGGAAAAAAGCAAAAAGCAATGGCAAAAGCTCCTCTGAAGAAACCTTGCCAAGGAAACTCCAGGCTAGGGTCCCCTTAAGTCAGAAAGGGCTTGAAGGCACACAACAAACACAACCCTAGGTAGGTCACACTCTCTCAGTCTCAGGAAGAAGGCAATAGCAAAAGTTCCTCTGAAGAAACCTTGCAACCCCCCCACCAGGATAGGGTCCCCCTAAGTCAGAAAGGGTTTGAAGGCACACAACAACCTCAAGGCGCCGCTCACCTGAGAGGCACTAGGAGAAACCCTACTGCCGGAATCTGGGGGAAGCTCCCGCCCTGGAAGCTGAGGGCTGTTTGGCCAGGGGGCGGGATTCCCTGCAAAGGTGGGGAGCTTCTGGGAGGAAGAGGAGGGGCTTCTGGGCAGGACATGGGGCTTCCAGGTGGAAGGGCCACACGCTTCTCCTCCGGGCCATGGCTAGAGCTGGCTAGGCATGCGCACATGCATGTGCGTGCCTCCTCTTCCCTCCAGCTCCCTAACCTGGGCCTCCCTGGCCATATGCCCACGCATATGGCTTCACATGCCAGAGCGGGCACACGTGCGACAGGTTCACCAACACGGGTATAGACAAATCTCTTGGAGGCTGCTTATATCAGAAATGCTATTTATTTATTTATTTATTTACTATGGTATTTTTACCCCACTCTTCAGCCCTAAAGGCTATCAGAGTGATAACTTAGCATTCTTGCTTGGATTTTTTTGGTTTTGATAGACAGATAGAAAAAGAGATAGGTAGACTAGCATATGGTGGCAACAGTAAGAGAATAACTTACGCTAAATACTGGAAGACACCAAAGATTTCAAGTGAAGATGAATGGATATGTAAATTAATTAAGGCTGTGGAGATGGGCAAAGTAACACAACTAATGAAAGCTAAACCCAGAGAACAGTTCTTGTAAGAGTGGAACCTGCTTCCAGCTTATTTGCTGCTAAGAGAGGTGGAGGTGGCATGAGCAGACTTTGGAGTTTGATTGATTTAATTTGGGTTAAGAAAGAGAAGATGTTATGAACAAAGAGTGGTGTTTTTTCTCTCTCTTCCTGTTTTAGCTATCAGTAGTTCAAATTAAGAATGAACTGAATACAGGACATTTATCTATGTTTGGAATGGGGAAAGGGATCAAGGGGATACACTGTTTATCTTGGCAAATGGGAAGTCAATATTTGTTATATTTTTAAATTTTATTTACTGTTTTGTTCTGAGGTTTTTTAGAGGAGGATATAGTTGTTGTGGGATATAGTGTCTTATGCTGCTATTATATGATTTATATGTTTAAAATTATGTGTGTGCTAATATATCATTAAAATATTTTTTAAAAGAAATGCAATCACTAATCCAACATGTTCTATCACCCCTTTGGAGAATGTCTGTTGCTCAGGGATAGAACACATGTTTTGCACATAAACTGACTCCCCAGCATCTTCATGTTGGGCTATGAAAGAATCCTGTGTGAAGCTATAGAGGGCCAATGCCAGTCAAGTAGACAATATTACATCAATTATTTGACTTGGCATAAAGGCGCTTCCTTTCCTCTTCAGCCTACATTTGCTCACTTTGTGCTAATCCTGGCTTGGTCCAGAAAGTCAAAAAAACTGTTAGTATGGTGTGCAGTGCTACATTAGTGAGGTCACAAATCTGTCCTTGAAGAAGTCAGAAAATGATGCCTACATTTTCCAAGTAAAGTTTCTACAGGCTTGGTCACAAATTACAAGATTCTAAGTGAGCACATGGGCAATAGGGATGCTTTCAATAGACAGTGTCAAGGAATTGTTCAGTTCAGTGAAGGTCCTTCTACTTCACAGTTTCCCAGTTGTGTTAGGCCATACCTTGGGGAGGAAAAATGCTCTCAGACTTAGTGACAGTGCACACACTTTTTATGCAGAAGGTTCCAGCTTTAACCCCTGGTATCTCCTACTATGGAAGGGAAAGGCTTTTGTCTGAAATCCTGGAAAACCTCTGTCTGTCAGTAATATAGACAACTGTATCATTTATGCAACATATTCTCTAATCCTGTAGGAACTAAATGGACCAATGATCTAACTCAGTGAAAGGCCGATTGGGAAAGTTACTTTCCAGACTACAAATCCTCAAATAACACTATAGCCATTAAAATGATATCAAACTACTGTAACTGTGTAATATTTGTGCTCATTTTCATAAAGTAGTTTAAAATTACATATTTTGTAACATTTAGGCTTTGCTGAGGCACTTGAAAAGAGGCCAGATTGCAAACACTTACATTTCCCTCCTCTCTCTCTTCCTCTCTCTCTCTGTGTACAATGCCCTCAGTGATGCCTTTTCTGGATATTTTACTGCTTGAGAATATATTCAAAACAGAGAATGACAGCATGGAGAGGAGTGGAATTGTGTTTGCCATCATCTTTAGCCATGGAGGTGGAGAAGAAATGCTTTTTAAATGTTTAATCCCTTCTATGATTCCTTTTGTCTTGCATTACCTTCTGGCCTTGGATGTGCCAAAGAAAACTGTGAAGGAAGCTGGAAACACTTAAATATTTTAAACATGTCACAATTTGTCTTGCAATTGATAGTGCTAAATTCATTGGATCCTGTTACATTAAAATGTCTTTTTTCCCATCTTTAATCCAAGGCTTGGTAGTGCTTGTTTTCTCTCTTTTCTTCTTCTTCCTGGAACCTTCTTCCCACTCTTTTGTTTAGTGCAGGGAATTAGTTTTCCTACAGTGCCTGCTAGAGATTTGCCTTAATATCATTTGCTACACAGTTGTGTTAGACTCCCACCCAAAACGATGGAGTTGACAGGCATGATGTTGTTAGAAGTTATATGTGATAATTTCATATCTTTTTTGGGGCTGCTTCCAAATGGCACCTGCCTACAGCAACTGTAGCAGTCTGACACACTGAATCAGGCCATCTGACACCCACAGTCCAGGTGGGGTGGTGGTTATCCTGGTGATACTTGCTTATACGTGAAGAAATCTAGTACACTAATTCTTAAATTCTGTAGTATTTTCATTTTGTTCTGTTTTGCTTGTTCTTCATGGCCCACCAAATAATCTTCCCTAATAGCCATCAAGTTTGAAAGACCTGCAAATTAAAGCTTTAACTTTTTTGCATTTGTCTTCTCCTTCCATGGTCCTGCTAAATTGTATGGGAGATCCACACAGATTTTTATTTTTATTTTACATCACCAGATCCAAAGCAAAGAGAAATACATTCACAGAATCTGGCTCTTGGCAGTAAGCTAGAAATTCTATTTCTGCTGTTATGTGTCTTCAACTGGACACTGACTTATAGAAATACTATCCAAAGGTTTTCTTGATGACCTTTATTCAGAGGGGGTTTCCCATTGTCTTCCTCTCAGGACATCTACTGGATTTGCATGGTTGAGCATGAATTTACACCCTTGTTTCCCAGAGTCCTGGTCCAAGATTCAAACCACTAGATTATGCTGGATCTCTAAGTTCTTTTTAGTTATTGGTTAAATATTTTTACTTACCTCTGGTTTACTGCAAAAGTACTTTAAGAAGATACTTTTGAATTACCCATCAACAAAGGAAGCCTGAACTGCAGACTGAGCAGGTGACCTAGACCAAAGTCATTCCCACGAAGATAATTTCCCCCTAATTCTTATCTATACAAATAAATAAGATGGGGGAAGTAACACCCAAATCTCTGTCTTCATTTTGTCTTCTTTTTTTGTGCTGCATTTTGTATTGCTTGATGTGTAAATAGCCATATAGCCTCTGGCCTGATTCAGTAGACCTATCATGTCTGTGAAAAGGAAGGACTTGTTTTCCATTGAGGGGTTGCTGGCTTTGTCAGTTTGTGTGTACAGTATATGTGCCTTCAGTTTACCTATTTACTTATGGTGACCCATGAATTTCAGGTCTTTCCTGTAAAATACAACCTATAGCACCTGGTATTCATTGGCAGTCTCCCATCCCAGTATCAGCTAGGTCTGACCCTCCTTAGCATCCAAGATTAGGCCAGGTGTGATTCCTTCAGAGTTTTTAGGATGTAATACATGTCACCAAATAAGATGAGAGAATGCTTAGGACTAGAAATGGGTGGGATGCTTCTTCACACAAAAAGCTCATTGAAAATAAAATAAAATAATGAAATAACCAAGCATGTCAGAGAAAGAGGTCCTAGCCATGTTTGTTTCTTCCTATGCTAGCTTTCTAAAATCACAGAATCATAGGGTTGGAAGATACCTCAAGGGCCAGCTAATCCAACCCCCTGCCATGCAGGAACACACAGTCAAAGCATTCCCAACAGATGTCCATACAGCCTCCACTTGAAAACCTCCAAAGAAGGAGACTCTACCAGTCTCCAAAGCAGCATATTCAGCTCTTACTGTCAGGAAGTTCTTCCTAACATTGAGGTGGAATCTCTTTCCCTGTAGTTTTGAATCCATTGTTCCAGGTCCTATTTTTTGGAGTTGCAGGAGGGAAAATTGCACCATCTTCAGTACGGCAGAGATTTTTTTCTTAATTGCAGAATATTAAAAAACAAACAAACATGCTACTCACAATCTAAACAGGTACAGCCCATTTCTATATTACTTCACACCACTGCCATTTCTTTTTCACACTCTTGCATGTGTTCACCCAACAAGGCCTCTTCTGTTCCATGCCAGTAATTTATATTTGTCTTCACATTCTGAACAATTCTGATTCACGTTATGACTCTGCTGGCACAGCCTTTTCTCTTATTCTCTTCCATGTTCCTTCAAGATTTAGGTTTTTAATTCATTCTTCTGTAGGAACAGGTACCTAGGATATTGTGAACATTCAAGAAAAGTATTATGCTTTCTAACACTTACCTCCCCATTATCTGATTGTAGCTGTGTTGGGGGACTAACAGCGCTTTCTGGCCTCCAGCTGTTACTATCTGTTCCTTGGCACGCTTGCTGCCCAACTGTCAGTTGGAACGATAGGTCTGTATTTGCCATAGCAAAAATGTAGTTTATTTTGTCTGTCTTCCAGCTGCACTTGTAAGCTTGGTATTTACTTGGGTTTTGATAACAAGTGTCTTGTGGAAAGAAAAGTCCATGTTTGCCTGTTTGTTAGCGATTGTGCTTTGGGAAATTAGTCCTGCTTGTGTTTCTTTACTGTAGGAAGACAACATAGACAAGTATTGAAGAGATAGCATTGGTGGTTTTTGCTACTACTCCTGGTTGTTCTTTATAGATACCCCACTAACTTTAAACATTTGAGTGATGAAATAAAATACTCACATTAACTGGGTCTTGAAAATCCATAGCTGAGAAATGGACTCCCCTGTCAGCAATCAGACTTTTCCAGTGAACTATCACGTCTTTTATCAGAGTGCTTCTTCCACAGCTAGAACAAAATATCTCTAGCTCTTTATCTCTACTTCCTAGCAACTTGATGACTGCTGCGTATTTTAGTGAGCAATTTTCCCCCTTGCATATTCCTAGAGAAAAATGTTTCTCCCCTGTGGTGTACGTATAGAAATGTGTTGTATTAGATATGGAAATTGCTTGATTTGTAATGCATTGGACAAAACTGCTTCCATTTACTCTGCTCATGTTGCTGGCTGTTTGCTTTAGGTTAAGAAGTTAAGAAATGCAAAACTGGGCTGTTTTCTTCTTTATTGGCATATGCTTGCAGTGATCCTTGGTCCACTGTGTGCTGATCTGAGGCCAGAGATTCCCTCCAATGCGAACAAAAGACTAAGTGCAAACTAGTGGTTAGATCTGGGTTAGGTTCAAATCTTCACTCATTCATAATGTTCCCTGTGTGAACCTGGGTCAGTCACAATCTCATAACCTTATTAGGGAGCTGTGAAGATAAAAATCAGATAATTTGGAAGTTGCTATGAGCTCTTTGGAGAAAAGGCAGAATATTAATGTGAGTAATAATAAACTGCTATTCTGTCTCCTTCATTATGATTCTTCTCTAAAGTAATATTTTGTAATTACTAATATTACTGAAATATTTTGATTTGTTTCTGAAAACCATCAGCCTATGTAATTATTCTGATACAGTCTGTTGTACCACAACATCTCATCTATCAATGAGTCTGAGAATGTGCCATAGTATGTGCCATCTTTTGGAATTTTGGGATGTCTGAGATGTGAATTATCTGAAAAGTTGCCATACAAAGGAACATACTTTTTTTTGTGCTGCTCCAGACTGTAAGACCCAAATCAATAGATCCAACGTACAACAGAGGAGATTTCAACTAAACATTCAGCAGAATTTCTTGTCAGTTAAAACCCGATAGCCTGGAAAGATAGTGGGATTTCTTGTATGGGTGGTTTAAAAACAGAGTTTGGATGGCCATCTGTTAGAGATGGTTTGGCCGTGATTTTCCTGCATTGGTTGGAAGATAGACTAGAACATGCTTAGGGGCTCTTTCAAATTCTGTGATTTGATACAGAGGCAATTTTTTGCTGCACTTAAAAGAACAAGAGTCTATCTATCTATCTATCTATCTATCTATCTATCTATCTATCTATCTATCCATCCATCCACCCACCCACCCACCCACCCATATCTAATCTTGACTTCTGTTATAATGGTAACTACTTCAGAATTATGCCTTGTTTTGCCTATTTGGTGTCTAAGATATTTATTACCTGTGGTGATTTTCATGGAATATTTTACTTTCTACAAGCAGAGCTACATAGCTTGTCAAGGATAAGAAAACACTTATTCATAACACTCAGGGCTCTTATTCTTTCCTTTTGTTCTTTTGGTTTCCCTCTACATCTTTTTTCTTTTACTCTGGTCTGTCCTTCTGTCCATGCCAGTGTTGATTTGGCTAGTTTTCTTCCCTTCCTTTACTCAGTATTTTTTTTTTGTCTTCTCCATTCTTTCAACTGCTTGAAGAGTGTGGGGACCCTGCAGAATTTATTCCTTTCTCTTCCAATTACTTAGGACGTTATCACACGACATTTTTGCAACTCCAGTCCGAAGCCATTCTGGACCCAACCATGCGAATTCACGTTATTACATGATTGATTATCACATGCGATTGCTTTCTATGGGGAGTCATTCCGAGCCTAATCCTAAGTCAATCCAAAGTCAATCCTGATGTAGGTGAATTCGGTTTGTAATGCAACTTTCCTTTGGTCCTGAAACACCCCCCTCCCATCCTCCAAGGTGCCACATTTTCCATGATGCGGTGCTGCAGTTTTGCTCCATTTGCTTCCAGTACTCCTTCCGCTTCCAGTGCTGCTGAGGGGGAAAAGTGGTTGTTTCTGATGTTCCTTCTACTGGTAATTTGGGCACATTGCTATATTTCTGACTGTGAATTGATTGGATGTGTGAATTTGGACATTGCACTAAAAGACTCTGTGCAAGACAAGTTTACCTAGGAGCTGTTCATTTCTCACATTTCCTTGTGAGTACATTCAGGGCAAGTTAAATCTGATATATGGACCATACCCTGAGGCAGGGTATTGAGAAATGCAGCCTGTGGGCCTCATACAGTCACTGAGACTCCTCTTTGCAGAATCTGGAGCTCCATACACTGCATTTTCAAATTTAAATTATATTTTCAATGTGGAAAATAACCCCAATGATCCAGATTTCCACAAAAATGGATCCCCTTGTCTCTACAAAGCCCCCATAACCCCAACTCCAAAGCATGTAAAAATAGGTTGTTACTAAGCTGAATTCTGGAATCAGGAATGATGCGGCATCACTTCAAGTTGCACTGTGAAATACATCAGTTTCAATTAAAGAAGTGCTATGTTAGTCCATATGCAACCTAAAGGCATTTCAAACTAGTTTCTAGGCTATTTGATTTACTCAGTATTGTAAGAATTTCTAGACAAGAAAGTTTGTCACACAGGAGGCTAAGTGCTTAAATCCCATGCAAAAACAGGAATTAAATCCAGGAAAAATTCCACAAAAGCAGGATCGTTTTCACACTCATGAGGAGCACTGAGCATTAACACAATAATAAACTGCACAGAAAGTGGACAAAATCACAGCTGATTTTATCCACTTTCTGTGTGATTTATTTTCATGTTGATGCTCAATGCCCATGATGTCACGTGAAAACAATCCCACTTTTGTGAGATTTTTTTCACTTTCTGTACGCATTAATACATATCATGTGAAAATGATCCCGCTTTTGCAGGATTTAAATCCTGTTTCTGCATGAGAAAAACCCCATGTGATAAACTCCTAAGATGTTTGACAAAGGCACTCAGGCTGGTTTTATCACTAATGATTGCTTAACTCATGACATGGTGGACTTGTCTACTCTCAAGATTGGAATTTACTTTCTATAACTTTCCCCCTTGAAAGATTTGAACAGGATAATTGATTATACCATTCACATTTTTCTTCTTAAAAATAGTGATAAATCGATTTGTGCAGCATGCTCTCTATGGTCTTGATTTCCCCCAGTGATGTGTTTGATCTAGGGTGGGCCTGAACATGGAGCCTCCCTTTTCCTGTATGTTTAACTTCAGTATTTGCCAGTGCAAAACATTAAAGACTGTTTTTAAAAGGAATCATATAAGCCATATAAATGTAGGATTTTTTTAAAAAAAGAATAGAGACTGTAACTGTGAAATTTACCACTGCATATCTGCAAAATAGATGCAAACATGGATTTTCAGAGTATATAATATGCAGATCTAAGTTGTTAAAGGCAAAACCAGTGAAGCACCAGTTTTGGCTAAAATGCTAAACATTAATATTTTTTTTTTAGCTCAATGGTGGCAAGCCATCTGCTGTATAAGAACTGGCTTTTTAATATTTAGTTTTGATGATGGAGGGGGCACTTAATGGCTGCTTATTGATGATCTATACTGAAAGCGAGATATTTGGTTTTCCCCTCCTCAAATCTTTTAAGTCGTTTGTAGTGATTTAAATCTGTTTTTTCTCTCCCCTGATCTCACAGCTGGAAAGTAAGACAACTAATACACAGATGCCAGTGCTTCCTGCCATCTTCCCCTCCTCTCTGTATGCTGTTACTTCTGGCGTTGTAGCAGGATCTTGTTGCAAATGCATCTGGCTGCTCCTCTTGCATTAGTAAAAAGCTCGTTCTGCACATCTTTTGGAATAGACATCTGCTGACAGTGCAACTGGCTTAGGGAAAATTATACTTTAAAATTGATGGACTGTTGATCAGCATGTTTTAACTGCTCCTGTGCTTCTTGATGTCTCTCTTACAAACATGAAGGCAAAAGTCGTTTTCCAGCTGTTTCTTTCAGGGCTTATTAACCATAGATAAATTTGAAATGCATTTCTTAGAGTTATTGATTATACTTCTAAATCTTCATAAATCAGATTTGCATTATGGTGCTGATATTTTGACTAACTCTTAAGTTTCTTCTCTTTGTACCTCTTAGTCATTAATTAAATATCTTTTTACTTCTCAATTGGAGAACTAGTTTACCCACAGAGGAACACAGTAGTTAAGTGGAAAGCTAAGAAGGATGAGTTTAATTCTTTCCTATGAAAGCACAGTCATGTGTGGTTTGCGCCTTCCTAACTAAAAAATGCCCCATGGTTGCATCCATTTCAAAGGAACAGTACTATTTTTTCTGTGAATTGGTCATAGTTATACACTCAAATTGTACTCACCGGTACCTATTTTTCTAGGTATAATGTGGCCTTTCTTGTTTTAGAAAACTGAATTTCACAGGCTTGTTTGTGTATAGTGAATTCTGAAATGCAAACATATTGCAGCTTAGAAGTGTTTGGAGCCAGTGGACTGAGATAAAACAGAAATAATATATACAAAGTTACAGAGAAAATGTATATTCTATAGTTAATGACTCAAAAGTGGAAGGGAGAGGTGAATGCTATGCGTTTGACCCCACAGACGCGACTATGATAGCTCAGGTCCTTGAGGAAAATGTGGAAAGTAGAAACTCCCAATGAGAAGAATAGTCTTAGGAGGCCAAGAGATTGGTATTGATTAAAAAAAAAACCATCCTTGGGACTTCCTGACAAAAATCTGCAAAGAGTTCCCCTGCCAAAGTCCTAAGCTTGGAATAGTTACCTATCTTGGACTACAACTCATGGAATCCCTTATTAATACCTTTTCCCAGGTTCTGTCAAAGACAAGGCAGATTCACAATGAGAGATGATAGTCTGCTTGTTGCTACTCTTGGAAATATTACTCTCCTTATTTCAACTGGTGCCAGCAACACCATCATGACGGTAGGCCTCCCAAGGGACCCAGTAGCTGATCTTTTGCCATGTCATCCAAAAGCAGTGCCTGGATGTGACCAGAGATTAGCCAGTGGCATTACTGCTGATGGATCAAAGCCAGTGTGCTATTGTGGTGATCCCACTGTGATGACCCCACTTCTAACCACTGCCCATGATTATCCCACCTCAAATACACACATTCTTCCTCATGTATTGTTGCCTTAGGATTTCCTAAAAGAGGTCCTTCCACTAGTCTCTGTATATAATGTTGTTAAAGGCTATTCTTTTTAGCTCTTAGGCTGTACCACTAAATATGGTGACTGGGTAGTAACCTTGAAAGTATTTGTGGGTTCAGCTGATAAATAGCTCTATTAGTCATAGTTTTCCCAATCACTTCCAGCATTGTTTGAACAGACTTCAAGCAACCATTCTATGTTTTGCTGGTGGCTATAGTCCTGAGTTTGTTTAATACCCTGCCCTTGGTCATGACAATAGTGCTTCAGCATCCTGGCTCTCAATGTTTTTCACAAAATGAATCTTGAAATGACCCAGTCACAGGACAAAAGGCTACACTAGTGATAACAACTTTAGGGGGTTCAGGAATCTTACTGGCAAGAAATGTAGCAGGTCTATGGTAGTAGAAGCTGCCAAAGTGGCCTCCTGAACCACATAGGTCTATCATAGATGGAAGAAGGAAGAGGAAAGCATGGCAGTCAGAATACTCTATTTATGAATAGGTGGGAACAATCTGGATTTTGAGAGGAAGAAAGATTCATAGTAGGGGTGTGGGGTTTTAAAAACCAAGGAGGAGGCATGGCATGGCCACTTTTATTTTAACTAAGTGGAAGAACAACAGAAGGCACTTCGGCAGGTTTTGGCCATGCAACTTTTGTGATGGTAGCAAGCCATGCTGGTGGGGGCTACAAAAGTGGTCTTGGTAAGCTGAAAGCAGGCCATGGTCCACATGTTGTCCACTCCTTCTAAAATCCTTCCCTGGACTAGCCAGCAGGTGCCAGTCTCATACCAGACAGTGGTCGACTTATATGGCTTGCTGAAGATCATACCACGAACTGTCTTTTCTTCTGTAGATGCTGGAAGCTACACCACCTTAGCAACACTAGACAATGTTAAGAAATTCTTGGGGACAAAAGACATCTGCATCAAAGATAGCTTTGTTGCTATTATTCTGTTTTGTTTTAATGTATATTGTAAGCTGCCTTGAATCCCATATTGAGAGAAAGATGGGCATGACTTGCCATGGTGCCAGCAGCTATCAAGCAATGTTATGCATGTGGGAACCAGCTTTTGGTGCTGAATTTTCAAAGAGGTGTGATGCTGAGTGATGTACATGGGGTGCGTGAACTGGCCCTAGAAGGCTCTTTACCACTGTGGTTAGAAATAGGATGTGAGGGGGCTTCAGTTTTATTTTCAGTTTTAAAACAATTGAGGTTTCTCTACTGCAGCTACACCCTGGTGAGGAAAGGAGAGGCAAAATTTTCTTTGTTTCATTTCAACAAAGTGTAGTCCAGAACTGCAGGCATATAGAAAACTATCTTGAGGAGCAATTTTTCATTTCATTTTATTTGTGTCTTTATGTAAACATTCAGAATATTCTCTGTGTGCATTTTTGTTGAGAGAACTCACATTTCTAAGTGTGTGCCTTCAACCTGCAAGGAAACTGAAAGTCCATCCTTAATTTCTGAAGCATCCCGTGACACAAGTGGTAGGTGGGCTTATACTAAGATGCTGGACCCTAAGATGCTGGCATTCCTGGTATGCGGGTACTTAATTTCTCAAAAGAGTAGCCCATGTAATGAGGATGGAAGAAAGCCTTGTATTGTGCAGTGGCATCCCCCACTGACCTCCTCCCATACCACACTATACAAAATCTTTAGTAATGCTCTTTGTACTGATGTTACTCCAAAATTGTAATTCCTATATATGACTGAATGTAATAGTCAACAGTTATGACATAAACAACTAGCAAAATTAAAATTATACTTTTAAATTACAATATCATACACACAGACTAAATATATTTACATGTGCATAGCTTCATGTTTCTAAAGAACATTTTAATATTTTTTTTAATTTAAAATTTAACCTTAATTTTTCTTTGAAAAAACCCTAGGGCCTCTCTTTTCTCCTCCCACTGAGCATCGCCCCACTCATCTCTTCTGCTGAGTCCACCCAGATGAATGCCAGAGACTATTTCTGCTAAGAGACAGATATTTAGGTAGCAGTGGTGTCGCCCCCACCTTGGATGACACCTGATGTGTTCTGCACCCCCACCTCCCTAATGACGCCACTGGCATTGTGTCCTATAGTGCTGAGTTCTGCATGTAAGAGAGTCAAACTGAGGGGTGAAAGAAGTTTGCTCTTACGCCAAAGAAATGAGTTAACAGAGCACCCAGAAAGAGAAATCTGAGATTTCCAAGAAAAGAAGAATACAGTGGTGCCTCGGGTTACGAAATTAATTCGTTCCGCCGCGGCGTTCGTAACCCGATTTTTTTCGTAACCCGAAAAAGCCATAGGCGCTAGCGCTGGAAAGCCGCGTTTCGTGCGAAAAAGCGCCGAAAAGCACCAAAATTTTTTTTCATAAGCCGAAAAAAAAAAACGTAACCCGGAACAGTTTTTTCCTATGGGATTTTTTCGTATCCCGGAAATTTCGTAAGGCGGTGCTTTCGTATCCCGGGGTACCACTGTAGCAGATTTCCAGGTCAAAATACTCCTCCTAGGCCTGGTCTGAATAGGCCAGCACCAGCTGTGTAAGAATGCTGCTTGATCCAGGTGCTTTAATATAGGTGCGTTACAGACGCGCCAAAGTGGCGTAGTAGGGTTGACTTGGTGCGTATCCGGACGCCCCTAACACTAATATGGACCGAGTCCATACAAAATGGCGGCGCTCGTTCCAAACGGGTGGCACCATCTTGATGTAGCGGATGCATTGTGTCCGCACGTCGCGCGGCACATATGACGCGCGAGTGTGCCATTGGCACCTCACTACATCATAATTACACCACAAAGAGAAGCACCATTTTGGCGCTTCTTATTTGCAGCGCAGAGGAGCCGTGCGGTTTGGATGCTGGGGCTCCTCTGTGCTGCAAATGACAGCAGTGGCAGACTGCCCGTTTTGGGCAGTCTGTAACGCGCCATAGTTTCTGCTGGGTTCCAGTCCAGAACATTTCACAATATGTGGCCACCCCCTAGTTAACAAGAAAATATGTTTGGATAAATCTCTTTAAGCATTATCTTCTGACATGTGCTTCAGTTTTTACTGGAGGGCCCAAATTTCCACATACCGGTGTTATAGGGAGAAGGAATTACATATGGTTCACTGGAAACGATTTGAAGGCATGCAACAACAACAACTTTCTGTTGGTAACCTTTGATTCTTCTTTCATCATCACTCACTCTACCCTCTTGAGGGGCTCCAGCTACAGAAACAGATGTGAGTGAAAGTTTGTGGTCAAGAATGTAAGAAGAACCATGCTGGATGAGGCCAAAGGTCTATCTAAGCTATTTTCTATCAATGCCTATGGAAAGTCCATAAGCAAGGCATGAATACGGTAACACCCTTCTTTTCACATTCCACAGCAACTGGTATTCAAAGTCACACTTTCTATGATGCTAGAGGGAAGACATAGTCATCATGACTAGTAGCCTTTAATAATAATGTCCTCCATATGCTGGATTGCCTGGTTTTTTCTTTCTTCTTATTAAAGCATTCAGGAACCTATATTGTATCTATAATTTTCCTCCACTGGGACAAGCAGTACCTTCAGGGTTATGATTTAAATTGAGCAGTTGGAATGATTAATTATCCTTTCCACACGAGCTTCTATTTTCAACAAAATCACTATCTCAGTCACAAAACTTCCATTCATATACTTCTTTGTCTCCCAGTAATTTAGAACCCCTAATAGATCTGAGTAATATAGAGGCCACATGAGGCTATAAACTAGTTGGGGGATGCTATCCCACATTGTACTTACCCACTAGTTGCTACTAGTTGTGTTGATAGTTGATATATAAAACTGGATAAATATGGAGTTGAAACAGAAATTAACAAAAGCTTTTGTGTGATTCAGAGGGAGGTCACAGAAATGTAATAACATTGCTCAGTGAGATGAGTGGATGTTTATAAAATTATATACATGCATGTGGGAAGATGATTATGTATATTTGTTTTCAAGGCTAAGGGGCAATGCAAGCAAGGACTTTCTAAGTGTATTCTGTGTTGAAACTGGCTTCCCCAAGAGTTTGTTTGGCGCTGAACATTGGCAGATAGTACAGCCATACTATAAGCTCTCCCTCTCTGTGTCTGTTAACTGCCTCAACTTATGGTGTCACTAAATGAGACATTTCTAAAACACCCTGTCTTCAATAACCTTTTTGAGGTCTTGCAGACTCAGGGCCGTGGGTTCTTTGATTGATTGGTTTATCAATCTGGAATGCAGTCTTCCTGTTTTCCTACTGCCTTCTCTCTTACCAAGTAATACTGTTTTTCTAGTGTGTTTCTTTTCTTGATATGTCCAAATAGCATCTAGAATCCAAAGATTCTGATCTCCCTAGGAGGGGAGTTTAAGGGCAGTCACCAAGAGGGCCCTTTCTTGTGTATCTATCAACTGTGCTTGCAGTGGTGGTGGGACTGACAGAAGAGCTTCTCTTGATGATCTCTGGGCTCATGCAAAGACATAAGGCCTGCCAGATAACCTGCACCTGAGCCATACAGGGCTTCATAGGTCATAACCAGCACTTTCAATTTTGCCCAGAAACAAACTGGCAGCCAGTTTTAACAGAGGAGGAGTATGGTCTCTGTAACTTGCACAAGTTAACATTCTGGCTGCAGTTCTTTGTACCAGCTGAAGCTTCAAAGGCCAAGCAGAGCAAAATTGCAGTAGTCAAAATGGGATGTAACTAAGGCATGTACCTTATTACTGTGGCCAGATATGACCTCTCAAGAAATGGGCACAGTTTGACACACAAGCTTTAAATGTACAAAAGCACTCCTGGCTACCATTGAAATCTGGGCCTCCAGGTTCAAAGCTGAGCCCAGGAGTACCCCTAAACTGTGAATCTGTGTCTTCAGGGGGGCTGTAACCCCATCTAATGCAGGCTATATCCCTATTCCCTAATCTGTTTTTTGACTGACCAGGAACACTTTTGTCTTCTCTGGATTAAGTTTCAATTTGTATGCCCTCACTCAGTCCATTACTGATTATAGACATTGGTTTAGGACCAAGACTATCACCTTAGACTGAGGTGGAAAGGAGTAGTAGAGTTGGGTTTCATCTGGATAATGATGGCATTGTTCTCCAAACCTTCAGATAACCTCTCACAGAATAGCTGCTCCCAGTCTCTGGAACTCCCCTCCTAGGAAGACTAGATTATCTCCCACTTTGTCCTTCTGCCAACAAGTGAACATTTAAAAGGAAAAAACAAAAATAAAATTCTGACAGGCTTTGAAGAACTGACTGTTTATAAGGAGGGAGCTTTTAATAGTGTGCTGTACTGTTTTATTTGTTATGTTTTTAATATGTCTGCTTTAAACTTCTCCAGACAATTTCATTACTTTTTACCAGTAATCTTTCTGTTATCTTTTCACCTATGTAGTTTTTTTTAAAAAAATATCTCTTAATTTTTTGTAAATTGCTTTGAGTCCCAATTCGGGGGGAAAGGCAGGATATAAATAAAACCATCATCACTATCACCACAATCATCTGCATCTTGTGGAATAAAAGAGGAAAACTTATGGTTCCATAAACAGACATTTCTTAAGGCGCAGATGTGATTCTGTCACTGTTGGTGAACATTTAAAATGTGATGCAAGTATTCTTCTGTACATACATGCTCATAAGTGCACACGAGGAGCTGATTTGTTTTCATTTTTAACTGATATATACAGTCGATTATGTTGATAAATATGGCTAGTCATTTAGTCATTTTCATTTACATAAAGGAATAGATGGGCTCATTGTCAAATGTGTTATGGATTTTAAATATACCCTGTCACTTAGAAAGACATCTAACCAGAATGACAGATTGCAGGCAATTTTCTGAAAAAGATTCTGAAAAGTGCCTATGAGAGTAATAATAATATGGGTTGGATTGATATGCAAAGGCATGCTAGATTCTGTATGTAGTTGTTGAAATGCTGAGTGTTGCACAATAAGTGTTATGAATATTAATTTTCTATGAAAAAATAAATAAACAGAGGATGATTACAATGACTTATGAGAGCCCCCCCCCTCAAAAAAAACTTAATAGTTGTATCCTATGTGTGTTTATTGGAAAGCAAGTTTCACTGTCTTCAGTGGGATTCTTTGTATGTCTGTATATGATTATAGTCTAATCATCTTACTAGGGAGTAAAATAAATGTAATTGAACTTACTTCTGAGGAAACTGCCAAAGATCATACTGAAAAGATGCATCATCACAATCAAATAATAACACTGGAACTGAATAGCGTTCTGTGGCTGCAAAAACACACAGGACTGCCAATAGAGGAATAACACTGATTACATAAGCGGAATTAATTATTCTTGTTTCATAGACACTGAGATGTGATTATTTTTTTCCCTTTTTATTTTTGGCCATAAATATGCACCACTGTGCTAACTGAACTGTATAAGGAGAAATTGTCTAACTGGATTTCAAGAATTCAAAAATATAGTTGCCTAACTGGGTTTCAAGAAGATATCAATCCTGTGCATATGTTCATAGAAAATGTAGATAGGAAATGGAGCTACATTCCCCTATCCCAGAGCCTTGAGAAGTTGCTTTGGGGAGACTACCAGGTTCAGACTCCCCTAGCCAACTTGATCAGTGGTCATGCTGGCCGGGAGATTCAGGGAGCTGCAGTTTAAAAAATGCAAAACGATAATATTCCTAAATTCTGACCAGTTTTCTGCCTTGAGGTTCCTGTTCCCATCAATATCACCCCAACCTTTCCACACTGTTGGAAGATCTGAAATAGGATCATTTGCATGTTCAAATGAATATGTTTAAAATTGACTCTGTAGTCAGGAAGACTTACAGTAAAAGGATTCTAACCATATGCAACTGAACACACACAAAATTCTCTTTTAAACCTTCTGGCTCAGTGTGAGAAGTTTGGAGAAGGGGAAACAAATATTGCTAGTGAAGTGATCGTGCATGATTTTGCAACCCTCTATTCTTTGCTCTATATATGTTCTGTGTTATTCTGTTAATCTGTGTATTGTTCTGTTCATGAGTGAATAGACTTACCATATATACTTGTAGAGAGATTTTGTAGCACCTTTGAGACTAACTGAAAGAAAAAGGTTGGCAGCATGAGCTTTCATAGACTTAAGTCTACTTAGTTTTTGTGGGTTTTTGGGCTATGAAGCCATGTTCTAGAAGAGTTTATTCCTGACATTTTTCCAGCAGCTGTGGCTGGCATCTTCAGAGAATGCTGGCATGGAACCATATACTGTTGGCTGAGAGGAAGTGATTTACATGTTAATCTGTGTATTGTTCTGTTGTTGAATGACAAGGCCTCAAGGTGTCTATTTCTTAATGATCCATTGTCTCCTGGGAAAGCCCCTTAACCCTGGGTGGTTTTCATTTGCATTTGCTGGGTCTTGATTTTGGTGTTTTTCAGGACTGGTAGCCAAACTTTGTTTACTGTAAGGATTTCTTTCCTGTTGAAGTTGTCCAGGTGTTTATGGATTTCAATGGCTTCCCTGTGCATTCTCTCCTGAAAGTTGTTGGCATGGTCCAGAATTTTAGTGTTGTCAAACAGTATTTTATGCCCAGGATGATTTATAACGTGTTCCGCTACTGCTGATTTTTCTGGCTGACCCAGTCTGCAGGATCTCTTGTGTTCCTCAGATGAAGAAGTAGACTTAAGTAGATAGCTTCTTTCTTTCAGTTAGTCTCAAAGGTGCTACAAGATCTCTCTTCATACTGATTCCACAGACTCACACGTCTGTAGCTTTGAATTCTACATATATACTCATGTGTAAGTCAAAAAATTGTGGTAAAAATTTTGACCCCCAAAACCTGGGTCGATTAAATGGATCAATCAAGCCTTCTCCCAGCCCAACTGTCTCTCAAGGGGACAGCCAGAGTGGGGAGGTGGATAGAAGGCAAGCACTGGCCCTCAAATCTCTCCCCAGTCTGGCTGTCTCCCAAGGGGACAGCTGGGCTGAGGAAGAGAGGGAGAAATGATGCTGAGAGTTTTACCCTTGACATATCCATGGGTCATCTCAAAATCCATAATTTCAGCCCCAAAAACTGCCCTCAACTTATACATGAGGTTGACTTATAGTCGAGTATATACAGTAAATCTGAATCTTATTGTTAGTCCCAACCAAAGTTAGCCCTCTAAATCAATTAAACCTAAGTGTTTCTGCATAATCTACCCTGCAGTCTTTTGCATATAGGCAGATGTTCAGAGAGATTGGGGGAAGGGTGAGCAATTTATCACAACAAAACCCTCTTTGTAGATCTGAATTCTCAGGTCATAAGTAAAAGATTTACTGAATAAATCAACAGACCATTCAGACAGTTACAATAAAAATATAAATACAAGTCAACTTAGACTTATGGCGACCTCATGAATGAGAGACCTCCAAGTCACCCCTATCATCAACAGCCCTGCTTGAGTCTCCCAGACTCAAGGGCATGGCTTCTTTCATTGCATCTATCCCTCTGTAATCACAAGGAGTTTTAAAAGAAAGAGAAACAATGAATGATTTTATTACAGAATACAGTAGTTGATTGACCCGAAACTTGGAAACCTTACTTTTTGGATTATAACTCTCAGATTCTTCAAGCCAGCTACTAGAATGTGACAGCAGCCCAAGTGCGTATTTGAGGTTTTTTAATTGTCTGTTTCTGATATGATCTGTTGACTTATTCAATGAACTTTCTTTTTACTTATACATTCTCAGATCAGAGTAGCAGAAGCAAAGAAAACCATGTTCATTTTCCAGAGTGGCTACTGGTCCCATCTCAGCATGGTCACAGGGTCATCTGTGGCTTGTCATGGATATATCTGAATAGGAGTTAGGACTTATATATGTTAGAATTCCTGTGTATTATAAGAAACTTGAGATTTCTAGGACAGAGTTTGGAAGAGATGTACTGCAAGTGACAATATTACTGGAAACACATTTAGTTTTTGAGGTAAAGAGGGCATAACAACATTCCCTTTGTGATATAATATTAATGACTGGCAATGCCATCTGGTAAAAAAGTGTAACATGTAACATTTTCTAATCATCTGTAAAATTGCCTTTGATATGACATTTGGGGAAATTTCAGATCATTTTTCTATTTTCTAAAAGTATTTTTAAAAAGGAAGTAAAAGCTAAGTAATGTGTCACATTATGATTCAGATTGTAGAAGTACAATTTACAGCATGGATGGGCAACTGTGGTTTTTTTGTTGTTAACTGCCCTGAAGTTGACTTTGACCTCTGGTGACTCTGTGAACGAGGCATCTCCAAGACTCCCTGTCCTCAACGGACCTGCTCAGTTAGGTCCATGTCCTCTTGAATTGAGTCTAGCCATCTGGCATATGGTCTTCCTCCCTTCCTATTGCCTGCTATCTTTCCAAGCATTATTGTCATTTCTAATGATTCCCATCTTCTCATGATGTGTCCAAATTATGACAGCCTCAATTTAGCCATCTTGACTTCTAGGGAGAGTTCAGATCTGATTTGTTCCAGGATTCATTGTTTTGTTTTTTTAGCCATCCACAGTATCCGTACAACTCTTCCCCAGTACCACATCTCAAATGAGTTTATTTTGTTTTTATCAGCTTTCTTCATCATCCAGCTCTCACACCTATACATGGTGATGGGAAATACAATTGCTTGAAAAGTCCTCACTTTAGTGTTCATCTTTGTATATCTTTGCACTTTAGGATCTTGTCTAGTTGTTTCATAGCTGCCCTTCCCAGTCCTAATCTTCTCCTGATTTCTTGACTGCAGTTTCCATTCTAGTACACCAGGAGACTAGGGTTCAAATCCTGACTTGGCCATGTAAACACACGGGGTGACCTTGGGCAATCCACAATCTCTCAGCCTCAGAGAATGGCAATTTTCTGAAGAAATTTGCCAAGAAAACCCCATGATAGGTTTGTGTTAGGATCATCATAAGTTGGAAAAAACTTCAAAGCACACAACAAGTTCTTTTTAAAAAAAACACACAACTGAACATAGCAGCATTAATGCACACCACAAGCCAGTACATGAACCATGAGCCAACCCTTCTCTGCCTTTTAGTGAGGCCACACATTCCATCTGTAAAAGTAGCCAAAAGTTACTCTTAAACTGAAAAAAGAATGCAGTTAATCCTCATTCAGTTACACTGGTAGAGTAACAGCACCACCTTCATTACAACAAATGGAACTAATTATTAGTGACTTCTATTTGTAACTTGTTATTTCCCAGGGCTCGAAAAGAAGGTATCATATAGGGATGAGAAGAAGCCAGATCCGGATTTGATGGCAGCTTTATCCACGTGTGGGACTTGAGTAGATTAGAAAGGATTTCCTATCTCCAATTATAGACATAACTTAATTAACAATTCTTCTGATAAAGATGAAAGTCTTTTTATGTCCCCATCTCCCTTCTCTTCCTTGTACTCTGTCTACATGGATGTGTGTGTGTTTTTAAGCACATCTGTACTGAGAGGATGGTGCCTGGAGAAAGAGATTTTTATGAGAGATGTAGCAGCATCACTGCAGTAATCAAAGCAATTAAAACCTGAGCTGTGAAAAGATTCTGCTGTATTTGATCATACTATAACTGTGCTTCCCTACAACAGGCAAGGTTAACAGTAGGTGTCTCCAGAATTCTTTACTGAATGTGCATGGACAGCAAAACAGAAAGAAAAGGAGAGAACTGATAAATCTGACTAGCTAGCTGTCCCATAGCATGTATCCTTGTACTTAGAAGTATCAGAGTATTTGTCACTGGAATGGAAATCACAAGAAAGGTAGAGCCTGGTGAATGAAAGAAAAAAGTCTCTTGAGGATGGATTTTGCGGAAGCTTTCAAGTGGTATCTAGAAGGCTGAATATGTTTTTTGTTTACATAGGCAAGGTGGGAGATTTCTGCCTCTGGTACAAAATATGTTAAATAAGTCATCAGGAGCAGATCTACTTCATTAACTGAGATGTTTTGTTGTTGTCTGCCTTCAAGTCATTTCCAACTTATGGCAGCCTTAAGGCAACCCTGTCATGGTGTTTTCATGGCAAGGTTTGTTCAGAGGAGGTTTGTCATTGCCTTGGTACATTTTAAATTCCAAATTCACATCTGCATCTATTGTTATGGTTTGTTTTGTTTTAGGGGGTACCTTTTGTTTTGACTTTACAACTGTAGAGGGACAGCACATGAGAGAACTTTGTTTTTCAACAGTGTGCCATTCGTGTGCTTCCAGAGCTTGTTGGGAACACATGTATATGCAAAAACATAGTAAGACTGAATGACACAGACCAACACAAAAGGAGATATCCCTTTCATTCATAAGTGGATCTTCTAGTTGTAGGGTGGGCTCATACCAGAGAACCTATGTTCAAGAGATGAACATGAACTATGGAAAAGGGGGAAATGTGGAAAGCGGACAGAGAAGAACTGAAGCCCATAGGCAGAGCTGGATAGAAGTAGTTACAGAGACATTAACTCTGAAGTTGAAATACAATTATTCAGAGTGGAAGAAGGATGAGGCTGATTCTGAGAGTCTAGCTTATCATCAGATCAGGTTCATAATTAATGATGTCACGCTACTTCATGACTCAAGGCATATTCATGCTCTTTTTACCTTTCAGTGACAGCCCTGGAATTGCAATTTGTTGTTTTATTTTTAAGCATGCATGCGCGCACACACAGACACATGCAGCACAATAAAGACCTTTGCCTTCTTGTCCATGTTACCATTTTTCTTTTATCTCTTGGAACCAGATAGTGATAGTCTTGGTAAAATATTACTATGAATATATACTATTAGGCATGAGGGTACGATCAGTCTTAAGCTTTGCGTAACTCTGAGAAAAATGGTAAATAATCTGTCCATCTCCACTGTTTATCACCTCTCTTGGCCTGTAGTGTGATGACTGGTCACTGATATCTCCCCTGATCTTTGTGGCTTTGTTAAGAGTTCCCTGATTAGTTCTATAAACTGGGTGGGAAATTTTGGCAGGGCTTAGCAGTAAGGTTTTGTACCCCTTGAACTTACTGCAGGTTGCATCAGCTTCACCAAGGTAAACAAAAGCACGCACGCACACACAAAACAACTTGAAAAGTCAAAACCAAGAGTGGGAAGTACAGTAATCCACTTTTATTTGGGGTTGGATAGGTCCAAAACAAGAGAGTTTCCAGACTTTACCTTTTCTATTCTTTTTTGGGGAGGGGGACTAGGGAATGGGGGGGGGGCTGAGAGGTTTCTATGAGTTGTAAAATGGCTTGGAGACCGTATGTGGACCAGAGGCTTCACTTTGACCTCTCTAACCTAAAGCTTGTATTCTGTATGCTTGTGAGCTCTGATCCCAGATTTCTAACAGGATCACACACTGGCTTGGGTGCCAGAGGTTATATCCAACCCATATGATTTAATTCTTGTCCTCTCCTCATGACATGGATTGCTATGATCATTGTGACATTGTCATGATATTGCTTGTCCACCAGGGTCAGCTGCTCCTTGTCTTCTTTAGCATCAGGCCAATGTTCTTCTCCCATCCATTACTGTTCTGGAATAAAAAAAATCATACTGGTCCAATTCTTCTGCTCATGTCCTACTTTTCACTTAGTGCTGTAAATTAGCATTGATATCTACTTGCACAGTACTATAATTTGCATGCTGTAGTTAAATTATTAAGAGTATTTGGAATTCAACTTCAAGTCGCTTCCAGCCCTAATAGTTATTTGGATTTTGTTGCAGAGCTGAGGGAAGACCATGGCCTATATTTGTGCAAGCAAAATGCCTTTTAATTATGTTTTGGATTTGCTGGTATATTAAACAACAACAACAACAACAATAATAATTGTATCCATGTTATCTATATATTTCAGAATAAATACCTAGCAACTGGAAATCAATTTTTAAGTGTTTATTTCAGTTCATATCAAATCATATTGCCGAAATCATATGCCATTCTAGAGCAAAGCTTAGAAAAGTTGCTTTTGAGGATTATACAGATGTGTAGCTACAGGGGGAACAAAATCAAGGCATTATACCCCCAATAAGAATTCTGTCCCCATAATGAAATTTTCCTACAGTCCCTAAATTCTTTGCATTACAAACAGTGAGACATTAGAAATCCATTCACATCTAGGACCCTTATGTTTGTTATATTCATGTTCCCTTGGTAATTTCGCCTGCCCCATTTTTGGGGCAGGCAAAGCTGTATTTCTAAATGCTCAACTGAAGTTTTACATTGCTGCTAGGAATCATTTCACCATCTTGCTGTAGCTACAGCCCAGTAGCTACAGCTTCCAAACTTCACCAGCTTCCATGGCCAATGGCTATGTTAGCTGGGAATCTGGGGGCTGTAATCAATAATATTCCCAGACTTGGCTTTAGAGGTCCTGTTGCCAAAAATCCCCTTGCCTGTTCAGTTCCCTCCTGTTAACAATCTTCTGCCCCAGAGTCTCTAGACAGGCCTCTTTCTCTTTGGTCTTTGCTTCCTCCACCCATTTTCCCATAAGTTGCCTCCTTCCTAATCTTCTGCCAATACTTGACCCCTTCCCTTAGCCATTTTGGCCAAGGATTCCCTGTCCCTGAAACATGCTGGACCCTTTTCCACCTGATCTTCTCCATTTTCTGCATCTTGATTTTCCTTACACTCTGTCCTCTGTCTCTGCTTCCAGCTGGCTTCACTTCAGCAACTTTTATCACTTAAGTGATCTTGTTCCATATGGGAGACCTCTTCCAAGATATCTTTAATCCTTTCCAGGTTCACATTTTTATATAAGCATGGAAAGCAAAAAGATGGAAGCAGTAGTAGGGAAATGCAAGGTTACATGTGGGTATCACCAAGTAGTATTGCCTACATGATAAAACCTCATCTGGAAGAATCCTTGGTTTGCCAAGAATGTTTTCTTACACCTCCAAGTGTCCTTTCACTTCCCCTACAGACATTTCGATGATTATAGTCTACTCCCTCTGAAGCACTGATTCCATGACACTTCAATCTTAGCTTATTGCTAGAAGAGACTGTGTATTATGATGGACAGGCTTGTAGCCTAATTAGATCAATAGCTGAGATATTATTTGTTATTATTTTATTCATTTGTTTCATTTATATGCTGCCTTTCTCTTGGAATGCAGCTTCCAGAAATAGTAAATTAAAAACTTTTACAGTAAAATTAAAAAAAAAATTAAAATCACCTCATAAATGAATTAAAATAATTTTTGAAACAACCAAAAGTTTAAAAGATAAATAAAATGTCTCCAATAAAAAGCCCCTCTTTGTTGTTGTTCTTTAGGATTTGGCATTTATCTTCATATGGTTCTTCATTATATGTGTTGTACATTTTTTCTTATATAGCTCTTCTGTATATTGCTTCCAACCTCTTATTATTTCTTCCTGAACTTTTAGCATGTTACTCTTCTGAGCATAGAGCATCCCACCATTGGTTTGTACTTTTCTTTGAGTTCATGGATCTTGAAGAAGAGGTCTCTCCTTCTTCCTTGTTTGTTGTTATCTTCCATTTCTCTGCTTTGGTTATTATAGTAGTTCTCTTTATCCTTGAACACTAGTTGTTAGACAGTTGCATTCATGGTTCTGGTTTTGTTCCTATCTCCCTTTTCTTTTGTTTCTCTTCTTCTTTTTTTTTTTTTTACTGTTTGAAGCATTCCATTGTTTCTTCTCCTTCTTTTGGCCATTGTTGTTGTCTTTTTGCATTCTTCCTTGACTCTGACTGTATTTCTTCTGGTTCTCAGTTAATTATGTTTTAATAGTACAAATCTATTTCTTACATTGTTTGTAAATTCTTTTGATATATTATGCAGATCATATTTTAGTATGATGAGTGTTTTTGTTTTCTTCCTCAGCTTTAGTCTAATTTTTGACATGAGTAGTTCATGATCTGTTCCACACTCAGCCCCTGATCTAGTTCTGGCCACAAGAATAGAGCTTCTCCATCTTTTGCTTTCAGTTATATAATCTATCTGGTTTTTGTAATGGTCATCTGGTGATGTCGATGTGTATAGTTTGTGTCTGGTTGTATGAAGAAGGTGTTTGCTTTCTACTTATACATTCAATTGCTGCTCTGCTTATATGTTAAAAGCCTGCTTAAACAGAATCCTGTGGAAGGAAGTCCAGAGGGTGGGAGCAGCCACTGAGAAGGCCCTCTCTCATGTCCTCACTAAGCAAGCTTGTGATGGTGGTGGGACTGAGAGAAAGCCTTCCCCTGTATATCTTAGAGCTCTGGCAGGTTCGTATGGGGAGATACAGATATCAAGGTTGTTTATAATAATCTAGAAATCCATTGGGCTTGCATTTCAACAGATCTTGGAACTGTTACTTGCTGGGACTACAGTTCCAAAGAAATCTCCTAACTGGTATGTCCAGCCAGTGACCATGCTGGCTGGAGATGCTGGTAGCTGAAGTTCCCAAAAGTGATTTTTTTTTTCCAAATCCTGGATTTCAAATATGTGAAAGACCTTCCTTCTAGAATTCAACCACACACAAATACACATTTACCAGCATAATGAGATCTTATTTAACAAGTCAGACTTTTGACCCTTTTCTCCAGTTGGGAGTGAATAGACAAAGCAGATTATTTTAAGAGCCAACACAATGCAGTTAGAGCATTGGACTAGGATCAGAGAGTTGCAGGCTCACATCCTCACACAGTTATGAAGCTCGCAGGGTTACCTTGGGCCAGTCATTACTTTTAAGCTCAGCCTATTTAACAGGGGATATTATTATGAGTATAAAAATGGGGAAACCTATGTACACTATCTTGAGTTCCCTAGGGGGAGGGCAGCATGTAGGTGTACATAGAAAAGAAAAGAAAACAGCTCAGATCAAGTAGCCTGCAATTTGGTGGGAAAAACAGCAGTTTGTGAGTCTCTCCCTTTGTGCTACTTAATGTACTAAAAATCTATGTACTGTTGCATTTTTCTTAGTAACGGGAACATACTTTAAGCACAAAGCAGAGTTTGTAAATATTTCTCTATTGTTGATGCACTTAAAACATAATTGATGAAACACTAGATATGATCATTTTTGGCTCATGTCAACTCTGTCTGGTGACAGATTCAGCTTCCATTGGGAGTATTTATTGAGTTCACTGGGAGCTAGATCCAAGTTTTTATTCATGCTTGTCAGATGGAGATTTTAAGCTTGATTTGATTGTTCTGGTTTCCCCTCACTTCTTTGGGGGGGGGGGGGCAGGGGGGAGAGAAAAACCCATTGATGGGGTTTATTGTTTCTTAACTTGGGGGCGGAATCTGCCCCAAAAGGGGGGGGGGGGGGGGGGGGGGGGGGGGGGGAGAGAAAGCAGTGGATGCGTTGCAGAACCAGGCATTTATTTCTCAGGTAAAGGTTGAATTACTTTCTCATGGCAGTATTACTCCTGCTATCCTTTTGCTTCCACTTACAATGAATCTTTTATTTAAAAGATTCCAAATCCTTGCTCTCCTTAAACCACATAAATCTGTTGGATTTTCCCACCTGGTTTGCTATATATAACAAACAAATGTTTCTCCTTATTATTATTTTATTATTATTAACCTTTATTTATGAAGCGCTGTAAATTTACACAGCGCTGTACATACAATCTTTTAGTTAG
>NC_056526.1:36916307-36922857 GCF_019175285.1 Sceloporus undulatus
GGGGGAAAATCCACATGCTGAGATGCAGTATTTAGTTACTTAGGGGCTGAATCTGCACCACAAAGTGAGGCAGGAGTGGTGGGGGGGGGGGGGGGGAGAAAGCAGTGGATGCATTGCAGAACCAGGCATTTATTTCTCAGGTAAAGTTTGAATTACTTTCTCATGGCAGTATTACTCCTGCTATCCTTTTGCTTCCACTTACAATGAATCTTTTATTTAAAAGATTCCAAATCCTTGCTCTCCTTAAACCACATAAATCTGTTGGATTTTCCCACCTGGTTTGCTATATATAACAAACAAATGTTTCTCCTTAGTTACTTTTTTCTCTTTCCTTGAGGTTGCATGTTGCTTTCAGAATGTATCTGTAATCTCTTCCTAATCCTTTTATCTTTATCTTTTTCGTCTTCTTCCTGCCATGCAAAAAAGCACTTTCTTCCTGCAAAAAGACTCCTATACCCTGTAGGCCTTTCTGCAAGATCAGTGTATTGGACAGCAAACATACATTTGATTCTAGAGTGGCCACTTAGGAGTTTCCATATGCGCGTGTGTATATATATGTATGTATGTATGTTTAGGAGCAAATTAGAATGCCACAATTAAGGGGAAAGTGGTATACAGATACTCACTGAGACAGGCAACATCAAAGCTTGTGCTGGCTCTCCCTTCTAATGTTTACCTTTAAACCCAGCCTGGCCAGAACAGCACTTATAGATGATGTTTTCAAACAGAGAGAGCTGCCTGTCCTATCAATAGGTGAAGACACTTAAATTTTGGAGATGTCTGAACAGGGAAACTCTGTAGGTGGTTGGATTAATGGCAAATCACATTGACTCTACCTCCCTGCCCATTGGATCTAGCCTGCTGCTGATGCATAGCAAACAATATCAAATTATCCCCTCTGCCAATCCCCAACAAATCTTCAGTCATCATACACAACCTGTCAGTTACTCATCTGGAGTCATTGCAACATATTATTCATCTGACCCAGGTTGGTACAGGCAGTCTCAATTAATCCTCTGCCATCCCACTTTTTCAGCTACTTTTAGAATGTCCCAGTTTCTCTCTCCTACTACTACTTTCCCCACTTTGTCCTCTGCTTATTTCAATTGCTGAATTCAAAGTATGAAAGTAGTTTGTACTCAATTAACTCAGCAGGAAGGGGAGGTCTTTCTTGCCCTTCCCCATAGTTTCAGGCAAAAGCAAACCACTGCAACTTCTCCTAGTTTGTTTGTTCACCCTCATTAAAAACTTTTGCCAGCTTGACCATACTCTGATATTGCTTTGCCACAGATTTCTCAGTTTTCATCCCCTTCACTGACCAGTATTTTATGACCTATTGTGTCTCTTCTAATGCAGTCAGGGATGTAAAGGGTGCAATTAATATGCACAACCTTAAAATATGTTTTAATTGCACCAGTTGGTAAGTATTGGGATCACAGCAGGTAAAGTGTAGAAGCTTAATTGTACTCCAATGGAAATTGCTCCTCTGAAGTGAGAATTTGTATTAGAAAGCAAGCCCTCACTGGTATCAGTGAGTATACATTTTTGCATTTTAAGATTCCAAGTTCAGTCTCTAGTATTGCTAGTCAAAATGATCTTGTGCAGAACTTCATCCTGAGAAATAATATTAGGTTAGATGTACCAGAAATGCAATGAAAAGATTGCTTTGTTTAACCAGCTGTCATTCTTTTTCAAGAAAGGTTTGGGAGAAAGTAATTTGTTTTAATTAGATATCTCTGATTACGATCTGCCCTTTTATTCCCAGGTCATCACAGCTTTATAGGAAAAATGCATCTTCACAATTGTAACACTCTGCAATATATTACAGAGTAGATGCATTTTCCCTAAAGGACTATTTTGTATTTTTAATTTTTAATCTGGAAACCCATCCTTTATAACAACCCTATAAAGCATTTTATAGGCTAAAAAGCAGGGTTAAGAAGTAGTCTCTTAAAAGTTACCCTGCTAGTAAGTTCATAGTTGTGCGGGGAGCTGTGATTTCATTTCTTACACTATTAGTTTCTTGTCTGCCTGTGGCTGAATCTGTGCTGCAGAAATAATGCAGTTGGGCATTGATTTAACTGCCATAGCTCCATCCTATGGAATCCTGGGATTTTTAATTTGTCATGGTACCAGAGCTCTCTGACAGAGAAAGCTAAATAGCTGACAAAACTGCAAACCCCAACATTCCATAGCATTGACCTATGGCAATTAAAGCAGTGTCAAGACTGCATTATTTCTGCAGTACAGATAAGACCCAGGAGTGCCTTTTGACAGTAGTTCTGACTTGTTTGAAGGCAGAGGGATTTTGTTATATCTGTCTATGCATTTGTATAGTTTCATATATTTATTTTATTACATTTAGAGCAATTGTGCTCAGACCTTGAAAGCTGGCATATAAGAAGCAAAGCCAAATATAAACAAACGAAAGAATTCTTAATAGAAATGCAAGGTGTCATTCAGGCATAGATTCTTTTGGTGGTATTTCACATTGTGGTCTAAAATTGTTGCTTTGTGTATGTTTGAGGAGAAAATCTCTCTCTGCCTCGCTCACATTTTTGTACCAACAAGTCTTTGTGAGCTACTTTCTGTCCCATTTGGGGGAATCATGGCTGCTTCAGCAGTGGAGGATGAGACAATGAATACAATAAGGTCGAGATTAGTAATAAAGCAGCATAGCTTTTTTTTTTTTTTTGTTCTTTCAGGAAACAAAAGAATTACTGTTTTTTAAACCTATGTACCAGAGAATAAGAAGAGGAAAGAAGAGGAATACATTCCACAATGGGAAGGTTACTGCTTCTTTCCTCCTTCTATGTATACCCTATAATTAAAATCCAGAATAGAGCTCGGTTGGATGTGAGGATGGGCGGGGATGGGTTACTCACTTCAAAAAACATTCACTCCTGCAATAAAATTCTCCCTCGCTCTCTGCTTCTCTCAAGTGGATTTATTTCCATTTCATTGTTCTTCAGCACCCTTTTCATCTTTCTCCCTTTTCCCCCTTTCTATTTTTTTTCAACCTACCCTTTTCTTTCTTATCTAGTAACTGATGATTGCATTCATATTTACAAGATAAAATAAAATTTAAAAAGGCTTGCTCTTTCCTTTGGTCTTTCAGAGACAGGGTGGCATGGTGGTCTAAATGTTGAACAAGGACTCTGGAGACCAGGGTTCAAATCCCCACTCAGCCATGGAAACTCAGTGGGTGACCTTGGGCTAGTCACACATTCTCAGAACTTTATCGCACCACGAGCTCCAGGCAGCGACGAGAACAGAATGGAAGGGGCCAGGAACAAGTGTGGAACAAGTGGGGGATGCATTTTACGGCATGCAAAGTCCCTCACTCGTTCCATTTCATTCCCCATCTGTTCCAGAGGGGGCGATTTTTGAGAACTGTTCAAAACAGTTCTCAAAAATCTCCTCCTCTGGGGACAGATTGGGAATGGAAGGGCAGGGAACGGAACAAGTGAGGGACTTCCTTGTGTGCAGTAAAATGCGTCCCCCACTTGTTCCGTTCCCTTCAAGGCTCCTTTTGTCCCGTTCTCATCCCTGCCTAGAGTCCTGTGCGATAAAGTTCTCAGTCTCAGAGGAAGGCAAAGGCAAATTCTCTCTGAACAGATCTTGCCAAGAAAACCACATAATAGGTTCATCTTATGAGATGTGATGGCTCAAGTGCTTAAGACGCTGACTCTGTTGATTGCAGGATTGGCAGGCTGGCAGTTCGAGGCCCAGGTGCCGCATGATGGGGGAAGCTCCCATCACTAATGCCAGCTTATGCCAACCTAGCAGTTCGAAAGCATGCACATGTAAGTAGATGAATAGGTACCACTCTGGTGGGAAGACAAGCAGCATTCTGTGCAATCATGCTGGCCACATGATCACAGAGTAGTCTCTGACAACACTGCCTCTTCGGCTTAGTAACGGAGATGAGCACTGCCCCCTAAGGTCAGACACAACTTGACAACCTTGTCAATGGGGAACACCTTTACCTTTAGGTTCACCTTAAATGAGAAATGACTTGAAGGCTCACAACAACCACAACAACACAACAATCAGAAACAAAATAACCTTCAAGAGGTAGGATTATATTATGTGTTTCCCAAACATTTTCCCCGTTAAAATGTTCATTGCATTTGTATCCCACTTTTTCTTTGAAAAGCAGGAGATTTCCAGTCCAGGAAGTTAACAGGGTTGCATCACCTACATCTGATTTTCCTCAGACAAAAGTATGTGTCCTATACAATGAGATTTCCTTCTTTTAGCCTTTGTCAACGCTTTCCCCCAAAGCTTGGGAAAGTTACTTATTGAACCACAATTCCCAAAAATTTCTAATCATCATGGCCATTGTGGCTCATGCTGGTTCAAAGGTTCTGGAAGCAGTAGTCTAAAATTGTAACTTTTCTAAAATCAGCATTTTCTTGTAATGTGATAAAACCAATGGTGCTTTCCTTTGAAAACTGGATTAGCTTGCTCCTTTTCCCATTAATTCATTTTAATTACCCACGTGGGTGTAAAATATACTGTGCAGTCTCTGGGCCTTAATCCATATAACCTGTTTGAAGGTACTTTTGCTTGATGTTTTTGTCATGCTCCCATTCTTGTGAGAGTTCCAATATACTTTTGAGATACACCAAGACACTGTGACACTGAAATCCCACTTCCAGTAACAGAAGACAAGAAATCCCCATCATTCTTCAAACATTAGAAGTGCGACCATATTCCAATTTGGTCAGACCTCATCTGAAATATTGTGTCCAGTTCTGGGCACCATAGTTCAAAAAGGATATTGTCAAGCTGGACCATGTCCAGAGCAAGATTATCAAGATGGTGACATTTTGGAAACCAAAACCTATGAGGTATGGCTTAGGGAGTTGGGTATGTTTAGCTAGGATAAAGAAAGATTAAGGAGGAATATCTCTGTGGGGCTGGGAGGCTCAGAAGCTTCTGAGACCATGTAGCAAATTAGAAGTACAGTAGATAAATAAAAATCTCTCTAGTTCTAGTAGGGGTCTAGTGCCCTGCTAAGTCTGAGAATATATAAATAAAATAAATTATCAGCTGTGGAGACTGCAAGGAATGGCAAAGCACATCAGGTCAAGTCATCTTTAAATACATGAAGGGATGTCATGTAGACGATGGAGCCAGCTTGTTTTCAACTTCTCCAGAGACTAGAAAATGAACAATAGATTCAAATTACTTGTCATATATATATATATAATCCACCTAAATGTCAATAAGAATGTCCTGATGGTAAGAGCTGTTCATCAGTAGAATAGACTGAGGAGATGCAGTGTTTAAATTGCAGCTTTTAAATTGCAATTAAAGTTGGAAAATAAAGCCTTTGGTGATACATATTGCACAACGTTGCCTCCAAACTGTAGCTGCTGTGTCTCTGAAGCATGATTAGCACATCCCTTTTCATTGATGGGAGATACCTATCAATAAGCTCCCAATGTGCTGTTGTCCCAATAGTTCTTAGGAGTAAAACGTTGCTGCCATAGCATTTCTAATATTGACAGTCACATGGTGTCAGTGTCTCCACCTTTTGCATTCTTGCTTGGCTGTGTGGTCTTTTCCAAGTGTATTTAGTATTCTAGTATTACAAGAAGAAAATGGGAGGGTGAGTAGATTATGCTAGAGCAAAATAGAAATCAGATCTTTTCCAAGTGTATGATTCTAGTATTACCCCCCCCCCCCCCAAATGAGATGGTGGTGGAGTAATGCTAGAGCAAAGTATAGAGACCCATCTTGCTCTAGAGGAGAAGTGCTGCTCCTGTTGGCTTCCAGGAGCATTAATTCTAATTTTTGACCACACCCTTCCCATTTTTGGATGGCAGGTTTCAAGGGCCACAAAAATGACCATGTCCAGCACAGGCAGTCTGTGGCCTGAATGATTCCCATCCATGTTATACAGGGAAGTTGCCGATAAAAAGTTACTCAGGCACTATGACACGCCTGGGACGAGAGCTTGGAATACTTACTTATGGGCATAAAATGCTTAGAATACCTGCAATTGTCTCTTTAATTTGAAATTTAAATTATGAAAAGAATATAGAACTTACAGAATGAAGTGTATATACATCTAGGATACTTATACAGTATACAATAAGGAATGTAGGATCCACTACTAGATAGGCAAAGATCAGAAAGTCATAACATACAATAATGGATCAGGATTGGTATAGGAAGTCACTGTATGAAGTTATAAGAAGCTACTAGTGAAATGAAAAGAAAGATGGAACAGATTATGAAGAGTTTAAAGGATAGGGTAAATAAGATCGTAGAGTAGATTGGAGGTGGGTAAGGTAAGTGAGAGAAGGTAGGGGTAGGTAGGAGAAGAGGAGATAGAAGAGAAGAGTGAAAGGAAAGAGGGTTGTAGAAGATGAGTTAAAAAGGAAAGGTAAAGATAGGATGTTTTTGGAATGTAAAGAGAGAGATAAAGAATGAATATCTATTATTATATTATATGTATTATGATCCATAAACTCTTGCAAATAGAACAGTAAGACTAGAGCTTAATGTATAGTCATGATAATTTTATGTTGTTTTT
>NC_056526.1:36922957-37023171 GCF_019175285.1 Sceloporus undulatus
TAACTTGTCTAATCTTCGCCTCAGGCTATCAACAGCTATGTGGTTGTGTGAAGCAGCAGTGTCAGAAATGTGCTACAATTCCTATGAGAATTGCATAACCATGCCAAAAGGGACGAAAGACAGGTTATCCTATAGTGACATCATCATACCCACCAGCATGCTGCAACTGTTGGATTAATTGATCTCTAATACCTACTGCTGGCAACCTAAATACTCACCTACCCAAATGTTCTGCAACCTACAATGAGTCATTTCCACGTCTTTAAGGGCATTCCAGAGCCCTTCATGATCAAAGGATTTGCTATAATCTATAACGCACATGCTGATTTTATTTTGGAATTGTTCGAAGATTTTTGCATTCTCTTTCCCCCTGCATAGATAAATAGGGATCTCCTGCATGCAAACTCCCCCCACCCCCAATTCAAACTAACCATGTAATTTAGGCCACTTTCCCATTGGGACTAACAGACACTTTTTCTAAAGAAAGATTTTCAACTGAACTGCATGTTTTCCATCTTCCTCCTTTCTCACCTTTCTTTGGAAAGATGGTGAAATTAAGATTTCTTTTTACATGAACTATTTACTAGCTAAATTAAGATATACCCTTTGTGTGTGTGTGTGTGTATAATAATAATAATAATAATAATAATAATAATACAGTAATAATAAATTTTATTTATATCTCCTCTTCTCCCTTCGGATCGAAGTGGGATTACAGCAGTAAAAACATAATAAAATACATAGATAATACAAAATACATCAATCAAAATATATAAACTGTTAGTAAACTTTTGTTTGAACTACAAGCTACTTTTGTTGTTTTTGGAGTCAGTCACAGTTCTTAGGAAAGCATAGTTACACAAAGGGACATTTCTGCTACTCTGCTAATTTTAAGTTAGACCCTAACAGGCTTGGCTTTGACATTTTTGACATTTAATATTTTTTGTTTCCTTATCAAAGGCTGAAGCATTAATAAACTTATATTCCACTACAGGAATTCCTTGATATGTGTGTGTATGTGTGTGGTATGCTCTCCCTCCCTCCCTCCCTCCCTCCCTCCCTCAAATCATCTATCTAATCTGTCAATACCTATTGTACCTAAGTCCTCCAATGAATATACTGTATATAGTGCTTGATCATTTATTCCACTTCCAACCTATAATCCTTACCTACCTAAGAATCTTAGTGGCCCAATTTTGCTGGGTCATTTTAGGAGGGTTCAGACCTCCCAGCTTAGTCCTGAAGGCACTCAAAACTCTGTCCTGTTTGTAAGTGTACATTTATTTATCTGCCTGTCATTTTACACATGTATAGATGGACTGAATGATATAAGGTGAAGAAACCAAGTGCACGTCTCCAGTAGGAAACCAGTCCAGTAAAGATAATCCTGAACTACCTGCTATCTGAGAGAATTAAATAAAGATAGATCAAGTATGTCTGAGTTGATAGCTATTAGCTGGACCTAGTGCTCTTAAAAGAAACTCCTATAAATAAGTTTCAGATAGCTATATGCTGCCCTGAGAAATGGCTGGGGGGCTCAGAAGATTCTGAGATCATGTAGCAAATCAGAAGTAGATAAATAAAAATCTTACTAGTTCTAGCAGGGGTCTAGTGCCCTGCTAAGTCTGATAATATATAAATAAAGTAAATTGTCAGGTGTGGAGACTGCAAGGATTGGCAGAGAACATCAGGTAAAGAATCAGTTGTCCTGGTTGGGTGTTGTTACTGCACAGCCAAATTCTTTCTGAACCACTCATTCATTCAACATACTCTTTGTTTTGCATTCTAAAAGATGCATAAATTACTGGTTACAATTATAAATAATGCATCAAATGGTTACTAATAATAGTTTTAAATATTAGAGGCTCACACAGAGCAAGGGAATGACCCTTGAAGACTGAGACCTTTATTTTTTAAGTATACTCAATCTTAAATTTAAGCTTAACCCACCCTTTTATATAGTTATCTATGAGATGTGGTCTGTGTGTGTCCAACACCAAAGAGATTAGGAGTAGGATTAAAGGATAGTTAAGTACCAGTAGGAAAAGGCCAGGGCACTGTAGTCTGGATTTCAGTGGGCTGTGGAATGATATCTGGGACTATTGCCTTTGTTTGAAAGCTATAGAAACAGTGTGGAAGAACTATGGTGACCATGTTTCCTATCAAGGACTGTCATCATTTTGAAGAATATCCTCTATCTGAAAGACTGCCTAGACCAAATACAGTGGACTTAAGCCACTTTAGCCATTAAAGGTCATTATAACCAACACTTTGAATTGTGCATGGAAACAAAGTGGAAATTCAGACAGCCACTGTGGAATAAGGGTAACACAGTCCCATGTCTGCTCACCAAGCATCACTGATCCTCACTGTTGCATTTTTGGACTAACTGCACTTTCTGAAGACTATTCAAAAATAGCCCCATGAAAAACATATTGCATTAATTTAGTTTAGAAATTACTAAGGGATTTGTCAATATGTCCCAGACTGGTCTTAATAGAGACAGAAGCCTATGGTGTTTATATCCAAAAAGCTGACTTCAAAAGCAACTCCAAACTGAGAACCATATTCTTCAAGTGAGGTACTACTACATCCAAAACAGGTTGATTTCTTCTTTCAGAGTCCATCTGTCTCCTGTTTTTCTAGCAGTTCTTTAGTTGTCAGTTCAAAAGAGGAGATGATTGCAAAGTAAGTGCCAGAGAGATTACTCAGCACCATCCCTGGGTTGCTCTTGGGTTGCAGAAGTAATGGGAAGCACAATCTGGCCTCTTCCATCACCAGTGAGCTAAGAGTTGTTGGGTTCTGTGTATGCATGTGTGCATTATTAAAAGTTTATTGTGAACCGCCTTAGATTATTTGATCAAAAAGTGGGATAGAAAAAAATATATTCTAAATAAATATATAATCTCTTTCCTCTTGGCGTTACTTCGCAAACGAAGATTCAGGAAGGACTCATCCGTGCTTTCTACAAGCATGTTGATGACGTTGGATGTATCCTTCGAGCCTGTGCAATGGATTTTTCTGGTGGAGCGCAGCATGCACAGAACTGGCCTCACCCTTTAAACCAGAGGTTCGATTGCTGAAGCTCTGACAAGCATGGACGGTGGCAGCGAGGTCCTTGGGTTGTAGGTTTGATTAGCGTTTCCTTCTCTTATATGGTTGACCTTATAGGGTTAGACGAGCACCATCTGCCCGGGTTTGGGATTAGAGTTTTCCTTCTCCTAGGATGGTTGCCATAAGGCTAGAGAGCCCATCCTGCCCTTTGGCGCTCTTGGTCAGACCCTTCGGTTGTGACCTGTCTGGCATGGGAGGCCCTACAGGTGGCTATTATACCACCGCCAGCATAGCTCACAACTTCATTAGGGTATGCAAGCCTCTCCCCCACACAGTCAGATCATAGCTGGAGGGGAATAGGAGGCCAGAAGATGACAGTTAAGGAGGGAGGAGCCTCTTCCTTCAGGCTAGCCCTGGTGGAGCTGGGTTTGCCCGATCACTCCCTCTCAGGCCGGAAAATGACAGTTAAGGAGGGAGGAGCCTCTTCCTTCAGGCTATCCCTGGTGAAGCTGGGTCTGCCTGATCACTCCCTCTCAGGCCGGAAGATGTCAGTTAAGGAGGGAGGAGCCTCTTCCTTCAGGCTAGTCCTGGTGGAGCTGGGTTTGCCTGATCACTCCCTCTCAGGCCGGAAGATGACAGTTAAGGAGGGAGGAGTCTCTTCCTTCAGGCTAGCCTTGGTGGAACTGGGTCTGCCTGATCACTCCCTCTTAGGCCGGAAGATGACAGTTAAGGAGAGAGGAGCCTCTTCCTTCAGGCTAGCCCTGGTGGAACTGGGTCTGCCTGATCACTCCCTCTCAGGCCGGAAGATACTGAGCATAATTGGCAATTTTGCATGCCACCCACGAATCATCTCATTGTGGTTCAAGAGGCAAGAAACAAACTTGCAAGTCCTACCTACTGCCAAAAGAAGGCAGAGGGCTTAGAAAAGTTACATTTTGGACTATAACTCTCAGTTTAACCACTGGGCATTGCCATCCAGAAAAGCAGTGTTTCCAAGCAATCAGAAGGATCTAATTTATTTGACATGAATAAGGAGGGCAAGGATGGCCAAATAAATCAGATTCTATTTGTTTGCTTCTCTCAGTCTTCTCTCATACTGTTTTAATCTAATTTTGTTTTCTCTTTACTTTGACTCTTATCCTTCCTCTCTTGAGAAATGGGTCTACATCCATTTTCTCTGGTTGATTACCCTGTGTTTAACGTCCACAGACACTCTTATTAGGAGTTCAGCATGTCTTTTTCACATTGACTTTAACCTTCAATCCCAAAAGTTAATGCTATTTGTGAGTGTGCACTTTTATTGATTAATGAGCATATAGGGCTTCATATTGGATAAATGATACTAACTAATATGAATTCATTAGCCATAATACCCATGTGTAGATAAATTCTTCCCCTTAATTTGTTTTTCTTTCTCCTTTGTTCGTTTTCGCATTAATTTGATTATTTAGCTCCAGCTGTGCCCACATTGTGCTGGGTGTATTCCAGGCATAGACAAAGAGCTGATCTCTGCCCCCTCCTCAACAGTTTCTAATCTGAGGAATCAAACAGGCAACAAGTATGATGCTGGAAGAAGCAGGCAAATGTAGTGGATAAGAGTCTTATTCTCCAACCTTTTGTTCTTCTCCTTTCTCTTTCTGTAAACTTCTCTATTCCCTTTTTTAAAATCCATTC
Organism: Sceloporus undulatus; assembly: GCF_019175285.1. Lineage (NCBI taxonomy): Eukaryota > Metazoa > Chordata > Lepidosauria > Squamata > Phrynosomatidae > Sceloporus > Sceloporus undulatus. The sequence goes on from NC_056526.1 coordinate 36,927,686, forward strand.
TGTCAATTGCTCTTCTTCTCACTCTTTTTTTCATTTTTCTAGGGCATGACAATTATAATATAGCCACAAGGTAAAGACCAGTAGGCTTACAAAATAACTTATTTTGCAAGAATGTGAAAAATTCAGGTTAATTCCATGCAATGAGTTTTTTAAAAAAATTGGTAGTCTCTGTGTGGGTGTGCAAGAAGTTGTGATAAAGGACCTGAGAGAAAAGGATGGAGGAAATCAGTTGTGGTCCAGGCTTATCTGTCTTATTGTCATCTTAATGCATCACACTCACTCTCTCTCTCACACACACACACACACAAAACATTTGACCAAATGATGGTGAAGGCAAGCTGAGGGATGTACAAGGTTGCTTGTCTTTTCAGAGAAGCTCCTTACTTGGCTGGTAGAAAAGCATTCTTGCCAAATTGGTGAAGAGAAGTAGCAGTGAGTGACAGAAAGCCAATCTACTTTAAATGAGAATGAAAGGTCTAGCCTCAAAAGAGTTTGGGCATGTATTTGATGGGGGGGATGGGGTGAGGATTGGCAAGTGATGCCTGTATGAAGATTGAGGAGGAAAAATTTCCTGCATTTGGTTTAATGCTTCTCTGTAATTAAGGAATACATTTCAATTTCTGCAAAGCCATCAAAGTTATTCAATTACTGAGATCTCTTTTGGTGGTAGATGTCCAGCTTAGATAGAAGAGGTGAGATGGGTTGAGACTGGAAGGGGAATGGTGGGAGGAAAGAAAGGAAATTTACTTTCCAGTTTTGAATGGCAAAACAGTCATTGTTTGGCTGGAAGATGTACTAAATGATTGATCCCAAGCTGAGCTCCACTTGAAATATTTCTAATGTTCATCAGGCCATCAAGAATCCTTCAGTAAGAAAGCTGATGGTGGGGTCTGGGAATAAGTAGCCAGGTTTGGGATAAATCTGGAATGTTATCATTGAATGAAATGTAGAAAGCTCATTTCTAGCAAAGGAAGAATATATTTTTGACTATAATTGTTAAAGGCTGTTTGACAGCATGAAATTGGTCTGGTTAGTACTTTTTTGGCAGTTGCAAGATAAGGAAAAGAAGAAAATGGACACAGAAAATTGTTCAAGGTTCATAGGAGCTGCAAAGCTGAATAAATGTTATTGTTTTGTTACTCAGGCATCAGAGGATCTAGATAGATGCATAGCTGTGATCAAGCTGTGTAGCATGTAATTGAAATGTTTAAAATGAATGTGCAAGTAACAGTGAATTTTCACTTTTGTGTAAGTGGGGGCAGATTTCCTGTAATTGTGGGAGGAAGTGTAAAGGAAAGCCTCTGGATGTATTGGATAACACCTCAGAAATGCGATCTGAGGCATTTATATATGGGACATCATGTGTGCCACAAAAAAACCTTTAAGCTGCTCTCAAAACATCCACTATTATCTTAAAACCTGGGCCAGAGTTAACATTTTGAGACAATAGCTCCCAAAAACAACTAGCATGGCATTCTGATTCTGATTTTAGGACTTTATTACATGACCTCCACTCTTGCTACATTTGCATTAATGAAGGGAAGTACATACATATGATTTTGAGAGCACATCCCTTCATTAATCTGATTGGGCTATTGTTTGCCCCTCGTGCTCTCTCTTCCACCCTCGTCCTTAACCCCACCCCCACCATATGCCCTAGTCAGTGTGCCTTTCATTTGTGTGTGTGTGTGTGTGTGTGTTTGTGTGTGTTTTTTAAAAAAAATGGTTAATCTCATGTATGCAAGGAATTGTGACGATGGACCTGGGGGAAAAGATGGAGAAAATAGTTGTGGTCCAGGTTTATCTGTCTTGTTGTCTTCTTAGTGCATTATATCTATACACACACACACACACACACACAATCACTCCCACATATTCTACTTTTGGCCAAATGATACATGGCTGGTGAAGGCAAGCCGAGGGATGGTACAAGGTTGCTTGTCTTTTCTCTTGGCTAGTAGAAAAGCATTCTTGCCAAATTTTTCAACACAGTTCAGGAGTTATGCTAATATGGTTTTTAAAAAAGTCAAGAAAACAAAACAAAAGAAAGTTAAAAACAATGGCTGCGCTAGAATAGTTGTGGGGAAGGGGGACGGGGGAGTGGAGGAAACACTGATACCATAGGAGTGGGCAATCCCAGAATTGCCACAGGATAAATTACTGCACCTGAGGTCAAGCACTATACCAACACAATTGGGAGCTTATTGACAAGTTTTCCCCATCAGTGGCAAGGTGTGGGCTAACTGCAATTGGAAGACATGGCAGCAACAAGAGGGTGATGATGTTGTGACAGGTATCACCAAAGCCACTAATTATCAAACTTTTATGGTGGTTTAAAAGCTACATGTGATAAAAGTCCTTACAGATGTAGCCCAAAAAGCTGTATTTCCAAGGCCTGTGCAGGCTGTAGCACTTCATTCTATGTCACCCCAACCCCTTTCAAATAAATCCAAATTCTGATAAATGACAAGTTTCATTTCAAGAAATAAACTAGGGAGAGTAAAACAATTTAACCACATTTGACTGATCTTCATAATACTTTCCAATTACAAAATCTGGGGCATTTGATCTCACAATGGGGAGTTTTATATAAATGTCTAGAAACCTAGTGAGGTTACATAGTAAAGTACAGTCTTACTATTACAGGCAGGCTAGGAAAGATCTCTTAAATAAATTTACCCCTAGTGAAGCACTGTTAATTTATTGACATCTGATGAACTGAACTGGAGTCCACAAAAGCTTATGCTATGGGGGAAATTCCTAGTGAGTCTCAAAGGTACTACTAAATTTCTTTATGTGTATTGGCCTTAAAGGGGAATGCCTAGATTTAAAATATATGACACAGATTATCTAAGAAATATCTTACTGTCTCTTTTAGTTTGAATTGTCGCAAAATGGCCCATTATTCTACCCAATTTCTCTGAAAGAGAACATGCCACAGTGGGAGTGTGTCATCTTTCACTTGTGTAGTTTTGAATTAGGAATCCTGTTTCAATGATGGAATGGTTAGTGTGAAATATAAGCCCTGTAGAATAGTTATGTTTGGGTTTAGTAAAAATAAAAAAGTCCTTGGAAACATGTTGAGATTGTGTAACTTCTGACACTGATTTTTATGTGTTTATATTAAATTATATGATAGGTGTTAGCAATTTATCACTGTTGACCGGGAAACATGTGCAACATAGTGTCTAGAAAATAAATGGCCATCTTTCCTGTCTGACTGTGGCCTGTTACAGACTGCCAAAATAAAGTTGCGTTGGGTCTCTTTGTAGGTACGCTGTTTAAATGATGCATGCACCCTAAGAATCCGGAAGCTGCACCAAAGCTGCACTCCAGTGCTTAGGAATGGAGTGTGGCTTTGGCGCAACCTCCGGACTCTTAGGACCCATGCATCATTTAAATAGCATACCTCCAAGGAGACCCGAAGCAGCTTTATTTTGGCAGTCTGTGGCCCGTTACAGATGGGCCTTTAAGTACGGACTCAGTCTGTACTAGAGTTAAAAAGGGGCGTCACTTCCGGACGCCCCTAACCCTAATACGGACTGAGTCCGTACAAAATGGTGGCGCCCCTTCCACATGGGGGCCGCCATGATGACGTCACGACAGCGCTGCCGCTATACGGGGCGGCGCGGACGTGACGTCATCGCTCCGCACCAGGGCGCTTAGTGCACCCTTTTGGCGGAGCAGAAAGGAGCTCCGTTTCAGAGCTCCTTCCTGGTCTGTGTCGCTGGGCGCAGCCTTTAGATGGCTGCGCCCAGCAACGCAAGGGAGAAAGGGGCCAAGCGGCCCCTTTCTCCTCCTCCCCGCCGCCGCAGGGTGTCCTTGGGGCTTCAAGCCCTAAGGACACCCCTTTCCAGGCTGTGGGGAAGCGGCCTTTTGCCTCTTCCCCGCAGCCTGGAAAGCGGCGGACCGGGGCTTCGGGGCTGCTGGTCTTGGAGCTGAGGCCACGATACACCAGGGAAAGCAGCGCCTACAGGCCGCCTCAAAGGGGCGGTCTGTAACGCGCCTGTAACAGGCCTGTGTGTTTATTTAGATCCTCAGTTCAAAGCATGCTGCAATTTTAGTATTGTTCTTATGTTATATTTATACATATCTCAATTCAAATACAAGGACATGATTTATTAAATCCATGTGAAATTAATGTCTTTCTTCCTCCTCTTTTAAAAGCACTGGGTGTTATATACACTTTAGTGTGGGAAAGGCCCAATGAAAAGGTCACATGGGAGAAGATACTGACTACAGGAATGGCGGTGGTTCCACCTGTCCTAAACGGGATCACGCTTCCTGTGAAGGACTCGATACGCAGTTTGGGGGTGCTCCTTGACTCGTCGCTTCACCTTACATCTCAGGTGAGTGCGACGGTCAGGAGCACCTGTTATCAGCTTCGGCTGATACGCCAACTGCGTCCCTACCTGAGCCGGGGCGACCTAGAAACAGTGGTACATGCTCTGGTAACCTCTTGCTTGGATTTCTGCAATGCGCTCTACATGGGGCAACCCTTTTACCATACCCAGAAGCTACAATTAGTACAGAATATGGCAGCAAGGCTGGTCACTAATACATCTAGAACCAGCCATATAACACCAGTCTTAAAAGACCTCCATTTGCTGCCTATTCGCTTCCGGGCGCAATACAAGGTGTTGGTTGTTACCTATAAAGCCCTAAATGGCTTGGGCCCAGGGTACTTAGAGGACCGCCTCTCTCCGTACAATTCGCCCCGCACACTCAGATCAACCGGGCAGCAATTGCTAAGGGTTCCAGAGGCCAGATTAGTTGCCACTACTAGGAGGGCCTTTTCCATCTTGGCCCCCAGCCTCTGGAACATGCTGCCCTTTGAGCTCCGCTCGGCCGCCTCCCTTACCCAGTTTAGGAAGGGGCTAAAAACATTCCTATTTGAGCAGGCTTACCCCTGACTCCCTGACCCCTGAAGTATTCTCTCCTCGCCCCCTTCGTCAGCATGTCAAGCTGGCATGAAGTGTGGTTTTTATTGTTTTTATTGTACAAGGTTTTAATGTTACGTTTCTTGTGATTTTATATTGTTATGTGGAATGTTGGAAACCGCCTTGGTCTGAGAAAGGCGGTATATAAATTAAATTTTACTTACTTACTTACTTACATTCTACTCTGAATAAGTTCCAAACCTGTTTAGCAGGACTTGGTGTCTTCAAGACAGAGTATGAAGGCTGTGAATCTAGTGAAGGATCTGGTACTGCCCAGTGCTACGTGACTACTGAAACTAATCTGGTAAGGATGTTGCTCATCCTTTGAATGGGAGACAGATAGGAGATCCATGTGAATCAAGTGCGTGTGCACGTTTATGTGTGTGTGATGTATACACACACATACCTAGAATGAAACTTGACAAGGCACATTATCACTGCTTTGCTTTTTCATCTTCTATGGAACTATGTAAGGCAATGGAAGATTTGAACCAGGGACCCAGGTTGAAGTCCAGGCACATTACAGTCTGCAGTACCAGGGGCCCTTTCACACTAGGTAGTGATAGTGCTGTGATTCTCCATTAACTGCCACAGTTCCATCCTGTGGAATTCAGGGATTTTCAGTTTAAAGACAGGCAATTAGAATTCTCAGCCAGAGGGCTCTTATGCCTCTCCAAACTACAAACCCCAGGATTCCATAGGATGTTACCATGGCAGTTACAGTGGAATCACAGAGCTATAACAGTAGTGTGAAAGTGTTCTAGGACAACTGCCTATCAGGCTGAAGCACTACCAGCACAATTTATTTTATGCTGCAAGCTACGTACATCACGTGTGAGCTGATGCCAAGTTTCTCAAACAAGAGTATCGACGAAACAGATCCAAGCACCTTCCTCTCTGCACGATGACCATGGAGGCTTGCCAGGAGGTGGAACTGGTGGTCTTCATATCCCTCTGCTTAGGCACTATGGTAGACTTGAAGTCAGTCCTACCACAATAGATCAACAGGATTCTCTCTAAACCTATAAATCTATGACTTGGGGTGCTTGCTTAAACAAAGACAAGCTGTTGGTAAACTTTTTCCTGCCCATGTCTTCCACTGCATCTGAGTTGCAGAATAATCCACCTTGACACCACTTTAAATGCCTTGGCTCAATGCTATGGAATTCCGGAAACTGTAGTTTGTTGTGGCACCAGGACTCTCTGATAAGGAAGGCAAAATGTCTCACAAAATTGCAATTCATAAAATTCCATAGCATTGAGCCATGGCTGTCAAAATGGTGTCAAACTAGATTATTTCTGGCGTGCAGATGTGGTCCTGATGAGAAGGTTATAGTGACAGAAGTAGAGTTGTCTTACGTACCATTACAATGATGTCAAGCATGCTAGTCACATTCCAAGCATTAACTCCTGCTCATAATGATCTTTCTAGTGGGAGGAAAGGAAGCCACAATATATTTTGATTTGACCCTTAGGGAAATGTGATATCCTTGAAATGGAAACACTTATTGGATGTGAGATACTTGAATCCTACGCAACAAGACTAATGTTGGGCAGTAAAAGTAGCATACTGGATACACTGTGAAAATAAGGGGGAGGTCAAAGGGGAATGCCATCAATTGCTCAGCCAAATAGGAATTAAATTTGAATCCCAGCAGTAATGAGGAAAGGAACCCTTGGAAGATTCTAGGATGATTGATTCCTTAGGGGAGAAGAAGGGATGGGTGCAAATTTTGCATGATGCTCAGGAATAGAACTAATAGGACTTTTTACTGTGTCCTGGTATGACTCCTAGGAATTGACTGGTAATCCTGTTTGAAAAGCTCCTGGAAGCAAGAGCTGCTGAAACTATAGAGTGTATGTGTCAGCCCACTGGGGGGGCTTGTTAAGCCTGCAGTAGGCCTAGTGTTTTGCAACATCAAAGACAAGTCCTTCTGCTTTCTGTGATAGACACAAATTTCTTAATTATGTATCAGGACCAGCTGATTTATCTGGTGCTGTCAGGACCCCTGTTGAGGTATATGTGGCAAAATCTGTTGCACTACAAGCACCATTGAGGCCCTTGCATGAGAAATAACTGGGGGATGGGGAAAGCCAAGAATAATGGGACAGTGACAGGAATTAAGAATAAAAGCTATAATGCTGGAAAGGACAAAGGCCTCTGGGTTTTTCTTTGTCCTTGTCAGCTTCTACCATGCTGCCAAGTCAGAATTTTAAATGATTAGGGTGTGTTTTTTTCTGTCACTCCACAATTAGAACACCAGCTAAACCAGGGCTCTTCACCTCCCTCCTTGCAATCTGCAAACCCCTGCAATTCCATCTTCTGCTGTTTTAAGTTACTTTTTATGCTGAGACAAAGTGTAGATTTAAAAAAAAAGGAAAACAGTTAGAAAGGAGCAATGTTTCTGATTGCATACTAACATTGGCTAAATGGGTTCTGCAGGATTTTGAAACTGCCCTAAACCATGCAAAAACTATTCACCAGAGGCAAAAGAGAGCCAGCATGGTGTAGTAGTTTGAGCATTGGACTAAGACTCTGGAGACCAGGGTTTGAATCCCTGTTTGGTCATGAAAACCCACCGGGTAACCTTGGGCAAGTCACACTCTCTCAGCTTCAGAGGAAAGCAAAGGCAAATCCACTTCAAACAAATCTTGCTAAGGCCTCACCCACACTACATTTTGAACAGGTTTGGAAACTGGTTTAAAAGGGGGTGGTTCACACTTGTGCTAGTTTTTTCTGACCCATATTTTTTTGGGGGGGGGGAGCGGCAGGACAAATCCCCCTTAACCCAGTTCTACCACGTCTTTTCAAAAGAACCGGGCACCCAGAAAGGAGGGGCAATGGGCAGAGGAGTGGGACATACCCATTTGGTCTTGGCAAACCACCATTGTTTTTGCTCTCTCATTGTTCACGGTTCCATGGGTGAAGATACTGGCTCTTTAAATCCTGTGAATTCAAATTTCCTGTGTTGTCAAATGGTCTCTTTAAATCACTGTGCAACTGTTTCTGTTTCTACCAGTGAACTGGTTCCCTTTTCCCTGTTAGCTAGAGGTCGGGGAAGTTGGGGAGGGGGTTCCTTTGGGGGGTATGGTGCAGCATGATTTTTTTTAAAAAAAAACCTTTGATGGTTTCTGTGCATCGTTGCATTTGCGTGACATTGTGCACAGGGGTGTGGGGGGCACAGAGGATTCTTCCCTGGCATGGATGGATTTGTGGGTGCCATAGGAGATTCTTCCCTGGCACGCATGGATTTCACATGACAGTGCTTTAAAAAAAAGTTGCACAACTGTTGTCTGTTGTTGAACAAGATCTATGATATGTCACAGTGATGAAGATGCACATCACTTGATTTATAGTTTTAAAAAAACCCAGCTCTGATCGTCCTTTTGAATTGGTTCCAAATTAAATGTGAACCTAAAGTGGATTAAATTGCAATGGAGAGCTTCATTTGTGGTAAGCATAGTCTGAATATCTATTCGCTTGGAATTGATAGAGCAATTTGAACCCATCCAGCACAAAAAAGTGAGTGTGAGTGAGGCCTTAGAAACTCTCACGATAGGTTCACCTAAGGGTTGAATTATGTTAGAAATGACTTGAAGAAACACAACAACAAAAAACAAAAGTGTGATGAGTCCACTTCCCCCTTTCTAAACCATTTCAGCTCTTCTTTCTGAAGAAGGGGAGAGACAAAATAGCTGTGCTGTGCCAGTCTTTGGCTACAAGAAAAATAACTTGCTTGGTTTTTCAAGGATAAATTATTTGCCTTCTATTATAGGCACTGGCCCAAAATTACAGTGAAAAGCATTTCTGCCTCTTACTCACTGCTTCTACTACTCTTCCAAACCATTTGCCCACATTGTGGGGTTGTTAGACTGTTGTGGCAACAAACACACACTACCAAGAACTAGTCACTAATTTACAAAAAACACTGTTATACTACCTGTGGCCTAAATTGATCATAAGGTCAATTGCACCACCAGGGTTAATTAACTTACAAATGCTAGGAAGTGTGTGTTACCAGCAACACGGCTTTCTGAGTGGTCACTGTAATGATTTTGCATGCATTTGAACGTCACTATAACGATCAAAGCTTATTTCTTTTGCACTTCATCACACTCTGACTTCACTGATTAATAGCTAGCTATATTACAGATAGATAGATAGATAATATAAATAGATGATTATATATTTATAGAATCCTGCCAACATAGAATAACATACCATTCAAATAAAAACTGTGGAATTCACTATTGCAAGATGTAATTATGTCCACCAGCATTAAAAGACAATTACATAAATCCTTGCAGGATAAGGCTACTGGTGCTTACTAATCAGGATGACTGTGTATTATCTCCTGTATTACACACAGTATACCTCTCAAAACCAGTTGCTAGGGAACACAAGTGGGAGAATGCTGTTATGCTCAAATCCTCCTTGTGGTCTCCCTGAGGGCATATGATTGGCTGCTTCAGAATCAGAATCTAGGACTAGATAGCCTGATCCTTTGGTCTGATCCAGTACAGCTTTCCTTGTTTTCTTTGCTGTTTCCCAGCAAGCAACTCAATGCAACTATCTCAGGATTTTATCTTTGAAGCAAAACACTTACAGTACAAGTGGCAGGGCATCCCAGCCTAAAAAATTACATAAACCAACACTTTTTAGAAATGTGCAACCTTTAAAGCCATTTGAATAAAAATAAATAAATAAAATCATTAATTTATTAAAGAAAGCCTTGGAGATTTGAGTGGAAGATATCACTCAAGAGACATCAAATACTGGCTTCACAAAGTTCACACACAAGAAAGGCACTTTAACTTAGTCATGTAAAAGGAAAGAGCTGGTGGCCTTTCACACTACTGTATACAATTGTAGCACTATGATTCCACTTTAACTGCCATGACAATATCCTATGGAATCCTGAGATTTTCAGTTTCGGAAAGAGTATTAAAAATATGCACTAGAAAGCTCTAGTGCCCCATGAAACTGCAAACCCCAGGATTCCATCAGCCATGGCAGGGAACATGGAATCATTGTGCTATAATTATGTAGTGTGAAAGGGCCCAGTATTAAGGAATGTTAGTTGTAATTTGTTTCTTCCTGTATACACTGATGTTGTAGTACATGGAGTATTATTTACTTCCTGGTAACAGTACACTGAAACGTTGAAGAGCCTACCATCAGGACAGTTCACTCTGCTTGGAGTAACATGCTTTTTACTATCTCAACAACACAAGGAATTACCAAGCTCACCATCACTTGATCACTCATCACTTTCTTGTATTTGGAATTTGTACCTTTAGAATTCATCCTGCTGAAACATTCTGTGATTATTCTTTTTTAAATGACGACGACGACGACGATGATGATGCATGTATTTTGTTCCACTGCACATTTTCTCCTATTGCATTGTGGATTCCTTGATCTGCATTTAATGAATATACAGTAGTTCAGAATTTAACAATCCATTAAAAGCTTGGTATACTAAAATTGGGCAGGAAAACTGTTTCTGGATTGCTTCATCTTGTAGAAGGGCTAGACTTCAAAACAGAAGTAAAGAAATTACCAACTCAGAGAAGTGGTGAGAGTCACAAGAGCTGCAGGCAGTTTCTCTACACAGAGAAAAATAAAGAAATGGGGATATATTTTTTGGCTCTTCACATCTGCTCTCTTTCTTCCTTGGCAATAAAATTCTGCCTGTGACAGTAAGGAGCAAGCTGCTTCAGTGCCCACAATCCACCAAGTCTATAGGAGTACCCTGTGGGAGTTTTTCTTTGGAGGACCACACATGCTGTGCTCAGAAAACCATGCCAATTGGATAGTTTCTGTCTGAGTTCCTCTTTTGGCTCCAATGCTTCAGTTTTCCCCATGCACAGCCTCTTCACATTGCTAATAGGAGGATCCAGTCTGGTTTTTATATATACTCTTTCCAGTTCTGCTTGGTCATTTTGATTCTTTAAAATTATAAAGGTACACTCAAGTGTGAAAATATACTTCAGTTTTGCCTAACAGTCATGAAGAGCACACATCATGGTTGGAAACTTGGAACTTCCAGACACACCACAGACAAGATCTACTGTGCTTGTCTTTCATTTTCTGTCAACCAAATGCTCAGTTACAGAAATTAGGAACAAATTAGAAAAGTTACTTTTGGATAATTCCCCGTGCCTCCTAGCCACCATAACTGTATTGGCTGGGATATGTGGGGAGCTATAGTCTTAAAAAAATTTCCCCAGGGTCTGAATAGGAATATATGGAGCTGTCATACACTCCTTCCATCCCAGTTTGTCAGAGATAGTCCCACTTAACCCTCTGCCATCCTACCTTCCCAGCTGCTTCTAAAATGTCTTGGTTGTTTTTTTTTCCTTTCTCCCACTGTACACCTTTGTCCTTAGCTTACTTCAACTGCTGCAAAAGAAATTCAAAGTTTAGCAGGAGGGAGAGCAGAGGAGCAGGTGGAGTTTTGTTTTTGTTTTGTATCTCTCTTTTTCTGGTTTTTCTAAACTCGGTACATAAGGTCAAGGATTCTCTCCTTAAGGGCTCATTCCCATAGCGTTTTTGTGGTGAGTAGATCTGGGGAGATTCGATGATGCAATACCAAATCAAAGTTCCCACTATGTTTACCCCAATCAAATTTCTTTGTGGCAATTTAATCCTGATGAAGTTCATAATTACCATTTGTATCAATTTAAAATGGAGCATCTATTTTGATCATTCTTGAGGGTTTTTTAAACTATCAAATAATGCGCGTCTATGTCACACATCACACTGTTTGGCCAAACCTCCCCCCCCCCCCCCCCCCCCCCCCCGTCAGCCTTGGAGGATGGCAATGGCAAGCCCCTCAGAACAATTCTTAGTATAAAACCCTGGGATAGGTTAGCTTTGGTGAGAGGCACACTCCCTCAGCCATATAATCTAATAATCTAATCTCTCAACAATATATGTGTGTGAGAGCTTTAGTTTGCACCAACGTGAGAGCAGAGTCTGTTAGGAAAGAGGGATCAATCAATCAATGTTTATTGATTAGCCCTTAAGCTGTATCAAAATAACGCAAAAGCAGATAAAACATGCTATAGAAATTCTATAGAAATTCTACAGAAATTAGAAAAAGCTAAATATAATAAATCTAAAATATGAATAAAATACCGTATAGATACTATGTGAATGCCATACAATTTAAGTACAAAACCCATAAATGAAACAAAATTATAAAACTTGATTATAAAAATCTATATAAAAGATTCAAGATACAAAAATGGGTAAAATAGAGATGGGGGGAAATACGGAAAAATAGGAAAGAGGGTTAAAGACAACTCCTAACCCACAGCCCCCCTGAAAATGGAGAAAAACTTGGCAAAACTGGGTTAAGGAGGATTTGCACCAGCACCCTTGAATTCGAGTTGGGAAAAATGGTGCAAGTGTGAACAACCTCCTTTTAAGGTTGTTATTTGTTAAGGTGGTGTAGGTTTGTGGTTTGTTCTCTCAACCTTGAAACTCAACATGAATAGGAGAGATTTGCAGACTCCAAATTCTTGTCATTTAGGTTTCAAATTTGATTCAGAGAGGAATTCTCAGCTTCCCTCTCATCCTTCATGGCAGGTGCCCAGTCCCTTAGACTTCCTCTGTTTCTCCTTCAATAGGAGATATAGGACTTACTTGGTATTAATAGGAACAGCATGGAGCATTTCAGAAGAAGGAAAGAGAAGGCTCAGTCTGTCTGCTTTGTTTATTTGTCATTGCAGCACTGGTGTTCTTTCACAGTATGTGATTATTGTGCTCAGTAGTTTAACTGTAGTTTTACTTTAACTGCCACAGTAGTTTCCTATGCAATCCTGGGATTTGCAGTTTGTGGGGGCATTTAAAATTCTCAGCCAGAGATCTCTAGAATTCTCAGTCTCACCAAACCACAAACCCCAGGATGCCACAAAGTGTTGCCATAGCAGTTAAAGTGAAATCACAACTATAATTGTGTAATGTGAAAGGGCCTTACAACAATGTGTCTGGAATCTAGTGAGGAACTTTCTACAAAGGGCTATATTCTCTGGGTGACAAGATCTTTTGTCCTTGCTTGCTTCTATGCAGAGGGGAGGGGAGATACAGACCTCCCCATCTTCCGCTTGCTAGGTTGCTGCTCTTATCTGTAGCTGGAAAATCTTGGAAAGGAATCAGTGTGGGTGTTTTCAGAATCAAGAATGGTGAGCAGCGGGGAGGATTTCCATATTGTAGGATGAACTAGACAAATTACCTGACAAATCCAGTTTGCCAGAGCTCTTTTATTGTGTTTATGTGCACTTTATTTTTATTGCATATTTTACACATTTGTATATGCTGTTCTTGTTGTTGCTTGTTTGTTGTTGTTGTGATTGTGTGCCTTCAAATCTGTTCTGACTCACGGAGACCCTAAGCTGGACCGATCATAGGGTTTTCTTGGCCAGATTTGTTCAGAGGGGTTTGCTATTGCCTTCCTTTGAGGCTGAAAGAGTGTGACTTGCCCTAGGTCACTCCATGAAGGTTTCCATGGCTGAGAGGGGATGTGAACCCTTATCTCTTGAAGTCCTAGTCTAACACTTAAACCGCTATACCATCCTTGCTCTTACAAATTTGTCTATACTTAATGTTGTTGTTGTTGTTGTTGTTGTTGTTAGCCTTCAAGTCATTTCTGATGTAGGCTGACCCTTTCATAGGGTTTTCTTCATGAGTTTCTTCAGATCAGGTTTATCATTGGCATTCTCTGATGCTGCAAGAATATGACTTGCCCAAGTGAATTTACATGGCTGAGCTGGGATTTGAACACTGGTCTGTAGAGTCATAGTCCAGTACTCAAACCATTGCACCCTACTGGATTATACTTAATATAAATTAAATTATATTACAGTGCAGTTTGAGGCAAATAGCTCAGTCAACTCCCAAATTATTCCAAATTGATTGGGGGGGGGGCAGAAACTTGTCCAACTTGTTGGTTCTTTTCCACACCACTATGGTTTTTCAAAGTAAATAGTAGAAAGCAATTTAACCCTTCCCTGCATACTAGTTTAATGGCCTAAATACCCTAAGGTACCAAATCCCATCTGATCTTGGATACTAAGCAAGTTCAGCCCTAGTTAGTACTTGAATGGGACACTGCCAATGAATACTAGGTGCTCTAGGTTATATTTCAGAGGAAGGAATTGACAAAGCCACCTCTGAGTATTCCTTGCCTAAGAAATTCATAGGTTATCATACATCGACAAGTGACTTGAAGACACACACACACACATGCTAGTTTCCTGATGTCATTTACCCATTACCCATGTGGGAAGAAACATACAGTCATCATTAGGAAATCTGAATGTTTCCTTCCATGAATTTATGCTGGCTGTGGCTACACAGTTATAGCAGTATGATTCCAAAGTGGTAGAAATTCAAAAATATAGCTGTGTTAGTCTGTAAAATCAGTATGTAAAGAGAACTTGTAGCACCTTTGCGATTAACTGAAAGAAAGAAGTTGGCAGCATGAGCTTTCAGTGGACCTCATCACACCAGCAAGAAATGGGATTTAAATTAGAAAAAAACCACAAATGTGGGAAGTTTATCACATGACATTTTGGCAGACCAGAAATAACATGAAGATAAAGCAAAAGCAAAAGATTCAAAAACGGCAACTTTTTACTTTCGTAACTTCCTGAAAGTAAAAAGCCGTCGCTTTTGTCCCTTTTGCCTTTGCTTTATTTTCACGTTATTTCACTTTGGCAGTAATGTTGTGTGAAAAACTTTCCAAACTACAAATGCCAGGATTCCATCAGATGCAGCCATGGCAGTTAAAGTGAAATCATGTGTGAAAAGACCACTAGTCTGCCGAGCATTTAAGGTGGCCAAGTGAGAGAATTAAACACAAGTTCAGACATAGCTCCAAAACATACTGTAAAAATAATCCAGTTTGAGACTGCTTTAACTGCCCTGGCTCAGTGCTGGGGGATCCTGAGAACTGTACTTTATTGTGGCACCAGAGCCTTCTCACAAAACTATAGCTTCCAGAATTTGCTAACATTGAGCCAGGGCAATTAAAGCGGTCTCAAACTGAATTTTTTCTGCAGTGTGTTTTGGACCACAGCCTTAGTAACAGTGGCAGCTGGTGATCTCCATGCCAGTAGTGTGAAGTACTTTATCTAAGGTGCTTAACCCATTCACGGAATCAGTTTCAGCACCTTAAATAGCTCCTTTAAAATTCAGACTGAACGCAAACTTTACTGGCAACATCTGGTACTGCAGATGTCACCACCCTTCCAACCTCAGAGGCACCAGTCACCACTGCTTAGTACTTCCAGTTTTAACCAGGTTGGGAGAGGGGTGTCAGATGAGCCCATTTGGAAATATTACTACTCAAGGCAACTTTTTTTTCCACGGTAAAGTGTATCACCGTGCAGTCTTTTTAAGTAACTTTTTTTTGGTTACACTCACTTTCCCAGCTGTTTCCAGAGACTTTGGCACTCTACTGAGCCTCAGCAGACCAGCTGTCTAGGGCTGGAGCAACATTTCTTGTTTAAATGTCACTAGCAGAGAGAGATCCACAGAGGCGCCATCACATTGCAGTGGAAGGTACAGTGAAGGGATTTCAGAACTGGATTCTCTGAAAGGTCTGAAGGCATGCTATTTGTAATGCTCAAGGTATTAAATTGCAGGAAAATAAAACAGTGCTGTTTAAGAGCCTTTGTTACTATTGCTTTTTATATTTCACAATAATTGGTGCATTTGGAGCATAGAAGCAGTGTGTCAGGTTAGAAACAGGGGGCTCCTCCAGATGGGTGTAAAGATGTGTGAGTTCTCACAATAGGTTTTGCTGGTTATTGAGTTTCCCTTGGATTTTCCTTGGTTTTGACCTTTTTTGTCACCTCTGCACCCACTTATTTTATCGGGATGGATGTTAGAAACAATTTCTTACAGTTGCACTGGGGGGGGGGGGCAAATTTTATCCTCTGAGTTGTTTAATTTTTAAAAAAGAGTTATTGTCCTACAGTGCAAAAATGCCATACTGATGTGAACTCTAGGAATTTTAAAAAGGGGAAAGAGAAGAGACCTTTTTGTGATATGATATGTTTTAGAGTTAAAAAGAAGAGCACTATGCAGCTTACTGTATGGAGAGTCACTGGCCTCAGGATGTGGAGGAGCATCAGGACTCCTCTAATCATGACAGCAAGTTGGCATTTTCTTCCCAGAAGCCTCCATGATCCTGCATGGGCTTTGGGAAGAAGCAGAAATTTGCCAGAGTAACCCACATGTGGATTTCAGTCTAAGCAGGAGGAGAAAGTATATCCATTGGGATGTTGGTATCCACTGGAGTTTGGTTCCAAGACCTCCTGTGGACACTAAAATCCATAGATGTTCAAGTCCCATTATATACAGTGGCATGGTTAAATGCTGTATCTTACACAAAATGGCAAAATCAAGGTTTGCTTTTGGGAATTTGAAAAAAAAAATCCTGCTGTGGATGGTTGAACCCATGGATGCAGAATCTGTAGATACAGAGGGATGACTGTATTCAGATGCCAGGTATTTTGGCACCAGTTTTTATTTGGGGCTTCAGCCCTATTCACCCACCCTCAATAAAAATCTGTAGCTTGTACTATGTCTTAATTTTATGTAATATCAGGTGGGTGGTTAACTTCATACTCAACCTGTCACAATTTTTAAGTTGGTTTGACATGGGCGCAGAATCAAGGACATAGGTTTCAAGGGACTACTTGTTCATTAATATGGAATGGGAATCCCTGTAAGGGGACTCATCAGATGTGGGTGGAGATAGTTATGCCCAGCTGAGGGGGCATGTGTTTCTCCTGCATTCCCAGGTGGTGTGGTGTGGTGCCTCTGCCCATGTGGACTCCCACATATCTATCATCCCAATGGTCCTGACACTCAGGCCAGGAGGAAAGTGGCGCATTGGTCAATAGGCAGGTTGATCAGTGCTTGGATCCAAGCCTATGTGTGTGCCAAGCCTATGGCCAGCTGTAATCAATAAAAGTTGTGGTCTATGTTTTGCCAAAAATGAAAATGTGTGAGTGTGATGCCTTATTGTTGAGCAGAGTGAGACTTGCTCCAGAGCACGCAAACCCATTCAAATGTGAGAAGAACATTTTGCAGCTGGAGTCAAGAATTGCCATAAAAAAGTCTTGGATAAGAAGAAAATTTGTTTGAATATTTTTAAACCCCCAAGAACTACAGCAACAAATACCACAAACTACTGATATATTTGTCCCATCTGAAACAGCCCATAGTTGCAATGCCCCCTTCAAATGGTGTCTCTGAGCATCTACTGGTGTATAAGTCCCAATTTGGGAGAAAGGCTAGGTGATGATGATGTACCTCTTCAGCTGAATGCTCACTCCACTGTTTTAATTTTCCTGTTTTTACCTCTGATTGTAGCTTTGTTATAAATTTTTACTTTCTTCTTAAACTGTGTCAATCATTCCTATGCTTCCATGGCACTTACACTATTGATGCTGTTGCCAGCTGTTATGTTACTGTACCCCCCGCATTTAGCTGATGACCTTAAGAAATGTTCAAGCAGTTTAGTGCTTTTCCATCTGAGATGCAAGTCATGAAGCAAGCTGGAAGACAGTTGGAACATCGACAGAGGAAAATTTATCATGAGTTAGACTAAATACAACCGAGACCATATTTTCAAGTATACATGCATATGTTTTCTTCTTCTGAAAAGAAAGCCTTTATTCTTTGTAATGATTGCAGTAGTGATGGAGAAAATCTGACCTCCATTGCTGCCTCAAAGTAGGCCTGATAATTTCCAAGTTGAGTGTTGCAAGCACCCCTTGGCTCTGGTTCTGTTCCTACTTTCATGATCAATTTTAGATGGAGTGCCAAGGAGCTATTATTTAATTCCTTGGCAATTCAGTTTGGGAATGTTGTAAGCATCTAATCTGTTCTTTCTCCCATACTGTTTGATGACTACATAAAACTGCTAGAAGAATTTTAGTCCAGATTTAATTAACCATCAACCACTGACCAGGATGCAAATGACATCCATATGCCAGAGCGGCTGTAGATGTCCTGAATCCTCACCTGGGAAAGTTTAATGGCAGTAAGGGTTAAATATTTTCTGATCTTCAAATCTGGACTCTTAATGTCTCATGCATAATTTATTGTGCTGGAAAATTGGTTTCATCTGTATCCCTGCAGCTTTAAAAGTTTCCATGCTGCTATTTATTTGTTTTGTTTTGTTTTGATTGTTTTATACTTTGTGAGCTCCCAAGAGAACACAGGTAATTGGGTGGCCTATATAAAATGGAATAAATTGATAGAGTAATCCTGTTATCATTTATTCTTACTTAAGAGCATTTCTGCACTATGATTCTTCTCTCTTTTTAAGAACCCAAACCACTTTACATAATACAGTCCTAGTCTTGAGTTATACTCTCTCAGCAGGAATAGGATCAGTCCTATGGCATTATGACCATAATTTGGCAACCTGTTGCCCTCCAAATGTTTAGCACTCCAATACCCATAAGGCTGATATTCAGACTTGTCATCCAAAGCATCCATAGGGTATCAGATTTCTTATACCTGTCTTAAATATACCACTGAAAGATTCCTTACACCAGAGGGCACTGCCAGCACATCCAGGAGGTAGTCAAGCAGCATGGCGTCACACCAAGGAAGGAGCAAAGCCTAAAGAGACTTTTCTGCTCAGTCAGGTTTATTGCTGTCACCTAGACTTTTTATACCTACTGGGTGACCTTGGGCAGATCACACGCTCTCAGCCTCAGGGGACGGCAGTGGCAAACCTCCTCTGAACAAACCTTGCCAAGAAACCCCCATGATAGGTTTATCTTAAGGTCACCATAAGTCAGAAATGACTTGAAGGAACACAACAACAACAACAACAACAACAACAACAACAACAACAACAACAAGAGTTTCTATAATGTCATGGCCCAAATTTCTGTGGTGGTCAAATGTGCTTATATAGACTTAAAGCTAGTGTGCCTCCCATTCCTGGAATTCCCTGATCCAGTTGTGGCGACACATGCTTTAGTTATATACAGTTTGGAGTATTACTCCATATAGACTTGACTTTTAAATGCTTGAACGCTTCAGTTAGTATAAAGAGCTGCAGCCAGAGTGATAAATGGAGCTGGTTACAGGGATTGTAAAATTCCCCTTTTACAACAGCTCCACTGGCTGCTGGTCTGTTTCCAGGTATAATTCAGTATGTTGGTTATGATCTGTGATGCCCTATACAGCTTATATCCAGGATATCTGACTGACCATATCTGCACACTCAAAACTGCCAGGTCTGAGATCCTCAGGAAAGGGTTTTCTACCCTCTACCTTCACAGGTTTGACTGATGGAGATGTGAGATAAGGCCTTCTCATGGCTTCCCCTAGGCTCTGGAACACCTTTCCAAGGGAGGCCAGAATGGTCCCCTCCTCAACACCCTTCTCTCAGTGGGCAAATTGTTTTCCTATTCGAATAGCCTCTTGATTTTGAAGGAAAGGACTTTTAGGAGAGTGCTGTAATGTTTTTGTTGTTTTAGCTGTACTGTTCTTTAAACTGCTTTTTATCATTTTTAGCTATTATGTTTTAAATTGTTTTGAAATGTTGTTGATAGTTGAATTCCATTTTAAAGCTGACCTTTTGTATGTTTTAGGGATATTGGCTAGTATTCTCTATCAGCTACCTAGTTAAGTATATTTTCCCTCAACAGTCATAACTCTCCTTCAACCTACTTTAATGGGCATCATCTGCATGGGGGGAAGAAATCACATTCTGCCAACAATTGGAGCATGGGTGAATTATATTTACATCAGGTTTGGGGGATTCAGGCCAGGAGAAATTATTTAATTAATTATACTTAACTGAGTAGCTGATAGAGAACAGTGGCCATAGTATTTTAATTTGAAAGCTGTCTTGAGTCCCAATTTCAGGAAAAAGTATAAATAATGCTAATCATTATCATTTGCAAAGAGGTAGCATGTAGGTCTAAAACCTACATATTGCTGGCAGTGCAGTGTTGATGTGACTAAATAACTCCCCTTTCCCTCTGTCTTCTTCAGCCCTAATGTCTACCTAAAAAAACCAGTTATTTTAAGAATTTCCTAGATGCCTGGAGTTGATTTTGGTGCTGAATGGGAGTTGAGCTGCAGTGGGAAAGGGAAATTACTTCTCTTCTGCTTCTGTTGAATCCACTTTTTGGCCAGCAGAAGTACAGTGCAGGATCCTGTTGAAGGTAATATTTAACACAGATTAATTTATTTAGAGGTTACATTGTCCACATCTGGAGCTTTAGGGAATATTTGGTCATTATATTTGTTTTAAACACTCACCAATGTTCTGAACCTGTCCTTATATGAACTTGATTGTTCTCTAAGATCTCTAGCCCTGCTCCAAGAGTCCCTGCCTTCAGAGAGTAGGCAAATTGCAACTGAGAACAGAGGGCTTTCTCAGTGGTAGCACCCAGTGTAGATTAGTCCTTCCTAGGGGCACTCTTCTGACACCCACATAATTAGCGTTTAAGTTTGTTCTTGTTGTTGTGTGCCTTCAAGTCATTTCCAACTTCTGGTGACCCTATAATGGGATTTTCTTGGCAAGGTTTGTTGAGAGGAGGTTTGCCGTTGCCTTCCCATGAGGCTAAGAGAGTGTGACTTGGCCAAGGTCACGCGATCTGGTCTCCAGAGTCACAGTCCAACACACTAACCACTAAACCATGCTTTTATGTATCAGATGAAAATAATTTAATTCTCCTGAGCTTTTAGTATAGGATCAGGAACTACCAATCAATTTTTTGGTAAGCCTACCTTTTACAACCCCAAAAAACTTTCCCAACATCTTCACAGAGATATAATCCTACCTACTTATTAGGGACATTATAGATCATGATGCAGCAATAAGGATGCAGGTTATAGAAGACCAGCATGGGTATCAGACTGCCATGCAACTCTATTAGTGTTGAAAATGACCTATGGAAATGTATGCATGTGGATATAGTTTTTAAAATACTGACCAGAATCCTGTATGAGTTACTTGGGGCTAGTCTACACATAGGTGCATTATATGCATTGCTATGGATTTTACCCCGTTCACATTGGTGGTTAACTGTCTTCCCTTTTCCAAGCAAATTTGCACCTATTTGCATGTATTCATCCTTCCTCTGCCAAAAATGCATGTACGACAATGCACATTGTGCATATTTCCATGGATACTCTGGTAAAAACCACAAAGCCTTTTTCTGCAGAGTCCCCTCCCCTTGCAAAAGGCCTGAATTCCTGTGAATCATATGTGACTGGATCACAATATTCTGTTTGACTGGAATGAGGAGTATTTTAATTGTGTAGACTATCCCTTAGTGAACCATCTTTAATTAAGTAACCTCTCCTGGCCCAATCATGATTGAAATGTCATCCACCCACACTCTGGTTAGTGGCAGAATGGATATCCTTCACTCTGTGCAGCAGATGCCTAGTAAAGTAGCTTTGGGGTGACTTATGTTTGTAGTAACAGTGTCACAATCTTGATTATGTATCAAACATGACTATGTAACTGTTACATAGATATAGTCATCTGTAACTATTTCGCCCCGATTGCATTTTGTAGAGAGCTAGGATATAAATTATTATTATTATTATTATTATTATTATTATTATTATTATTTAATCATCACTTAGTAATGATTTTGACACTATTGCAATGATTGTGACTCTTCGTTAACTAAGTATCTGATCCAGGATTCTGGCTTATTTTATTACTTTTCAGTTGTGAGCTTGGAAAAGTTACATTTTGGACTGCAGCTCCCCAGATTCCCCAGCATTGGCCTTTTCCAAGTTCTGGTCTGATAGTGGTGGTGGTGAAGGTTCAACTTCTTTTTCTTTCTCCTCCTCATGCTCTTCTATTTATAAATATAATAATTTATATATAGAGAAATTTCTCAGGCTGGGACCCAAAGTGGCTTACAACAATTAAAAAACATTATTTAAAAATCCACAAAATACAAAAGTTAAAACACAGTTAAACAATCAGAAAATAATTAAAGCAGGGGAAAACATATATCATTTAAACACACACACACACAACCCCAGCACAATTAGCAATATCCAGTGCATTGTGTAAGATATGTCTTATATCATCGCTCATTAAATGTCCGTCAGCATAGAAAAGTCTTTGCTTGTCTGCAAAAATAAAGTAGGAAGGATGTCAAACTTCTCTGGGAAGGGGAGTACCAGAGCCTGGAGGCAGCCATTGAAAAGGCCCTCTCCCGTATTTACACTAGATGTATCTATGAGGGTGGTGAGACAGAAAGAAGGGCCTACCCAGCAGTTCTCAGAGCATGGGCTGGTTCATAAGGGAGAATACAATCCTTCAAATAAACTAGACCTGAGCCACCTAGGGCATTATTATTATTATTATTATTATTATTATTATTATTATTATTATTATTATTATTATCCTTATTTATATAGCGCTGTAAATTTACACAGCGCTGTACATACAATCTTTCCAGGGGTAGGCAACCTGCGGCCCGCGGGCCGGATGCGGCCCGGCGAGGCCTTGGGACCGGCCCCAGCCCAGTCCTGCCACCGATTGCTGCCGGGGCCTTTGGCCTCTCACGCACAGGGGCAAGGGGGGCAATTGTCTATAGACAGCTCAGAAACATGCATTTATATTAACATTTTTTTAAAAATCAGCAAATTTTTTTGCATGTCTTCCACTTTTTTTAAAAAAGTGTCCACCATTTGAAAATGTTGTCCTACATTTGCCCCAGTTTATTTATTTATTTAATTAAAAAATATATTTTAAAAAAAAATTTTTTTTGCTTCGGCCCCCCAGTTGTCTGAGGGACAGCAACCCGGCCCCCGGCTCAAAAAGGTTGCCTACCCCTAAGTTAGACGGTTCCCTGCCCTCAGGCTTACAATCTAAGAAGACACGACACAAAAGGAGAAGGGAGTGGTGGTGGGGAATGGGATCAGGTCCAGCAGTTCTTCTCCACCGCCAAGGCCTGGACCAAGGCAGATGGACTGGAGGAAGGGCTTGGCTTCTTAATGGATGCTTAAAGGCCATAAACAACACTTTGAGGCTTTCTACACTGTCATTTGGGATGTCCGGAGGATGTCCCATTTTAAAAAAGGGGCGTCTCTTATAGACACCCCTGGGCCTAGTACGGACTCCGTCCGTACAAGATGGCGCCGCCCTTCTACATGGCCGGCGCCATCTTTGCGTATCGGACGCTGAGCATCCGTACGCGTCGTGTCCTTTGTGACGTAGCGAGTGCGCCCCTGGCGCCGCTACGTCACAAACGCACGGAAAAAAAGAAGCTCCATTTTGGAGCTTCTTTTTCGGTCCGCGGGGAGTCGCGCCATGTGGAGGCTCCGGCTCCCCCGGACCTACGGCGGTGGCGGGAGCACCGCAAAGTGGCGGTATGTACCCCGCCATGAATTGTACCTGGAAATTGACTGGCAGCTAGTGGAGTTGTTGCAACAAGGGAGTTGTGTGCTACTTGTAGCCAGCATCCCTTAGTAATCTGCAGCTCCCTGGACCAGTTGAAGTTTCTGAACCCTCTTCAAAGGCAGCCTCATGGAGAATGCATTTCAGTAATCCAACTGGAATGTAACTAAGGAGATTATTGCACCGGTTTTTATTCCTGTGCTAGGAGTAGGATGTAAACACACTGAAATTCTATTGCACAGCTCCATCCCTGGGCAGTACTCATCCTATAACTGATCCGGGCTTCTCCCAAGTCTTTTTAAAGGTTTGGGAGAAGCCTGCTTCAGGTACAGAATGAGTACTGCCCGCGGACAGAGTTATGCGGAAGAATCCATCCCTGTCCATTTACATCCTGTACCTAGCACAAGAATAAAAACCAGTGCGCTAATCTCCTAAGGCACGTGCCACCTTGTTATTGCCCCTTATCCACCTCATTCCTTTACTTTGTTAAGTGCTAAGAATTGGATGAACTGGGAATTGTCTAGGAGATTCTGACAGTTTTCCAAGCTCTGCTGCTTAATAAACTTCTCATTGTCAAGCCTTATCCTTTTGTTACTTTGTGAGATTTATACCTTTATTATGCCAATGGTGGAAAAATCAACTGAAAATGTGACTGCTCCACAAATTAGTTTTCTAAATGAGCTGGCATTGCCTGTCACACAATATTGAAAATTATCTAGAATCATAAAAAGTCTCCCTCATCCCTGTTTTCTGTGAACCGTATGTGGAAACAGTTTGTATTCCTAGATTTTATCTGTGCAGCATTTAAATGTGTCTGTTGAAATTTATTACTTGTGACAACAAAGCAGGGAGCCAAAAATAGAAGGAAGTCAAGAGCCTGTGCCAGTCTCCCCCCCCCCCCCCCACGCGCACAAACACGCACACAGAGTTCTTCTTGTGCAGTTTGAACATGATCTACTAAAACACTTGCTGTTTTATGGATGTGGAGTCTCCAGAGAGCTTCCAGCTGTAGACAACACCACTTATTTTATGTTTAATGCACTGTATTATTTCCAGCATTGTGAGATACATGTAGTATAATAAACCAAATATAATATAATATAATATACCAAAATACTTACAATAAAGAGAACATCATGGGGACTACACAAGCAACCTTACTTGTAGCTGCAGGGCAAAAGTAACAATATGTCCTCACCAAACATATTGTTTCAAATGCCACCTCAAATCCTAACACTGAGGGGTGCTTCTCAGTGTTCCCCTGGAATCCAAGGAATCATAGAATCATAAAGTTGGAAGAGACCACAAAGGCCATCCAGTCCAACCCCATTCTGCCATGCAGGAAATGACGATCAAAGCATCCTCGACAGATGGCCATCCAGCCTCTGATTAAAGACCTACAAGGAGAGAGACTCCACCACTCTCTGAGGGAGTGTATTCCACTATCAAATAGCCTTTACTGTCATGAAGTTCCTCCTAATGTTGAGGTGGAATCTCTTTTCCTGGAGCTTGCATCCATTGTTCTGGGCCCTGTTCTCTGGAGCAGCAGAAAACAAGCTTGCTCCATCCTCAGTATGACACCCCTTCAAATATTTAAACAGGGCTATCATATCACTAAACATCCCCAGCTCCCTGAGTCTTTCTTCATAGGGCATGGTTTCCAGACCCTTCACCATTTTAGTCGCCCTCCTTTGAATATGCTCCAGTTTCTCAACATCCTTTTTGAATTGTGGTGCCCAGAAATGAACACAATATTCCAGGTGGGGCCTGACCAGAGCAGAATAGAGTGGCACTATTACAGTGAACCCTTGTTATACACTGAGGTTTTGTTCCAAGATCCCCCGTGGATAACAAAATCCATGGATGCTCAAGTCCCATTAAATATAACAACATAACAAAATGGTGTCCCTTATAAAAAATGGAAAATCAAGGTTTGATATTTGAAATTTATACTTTTTTTTTCAATTTTGAAAGGGTGGATGCTTGAATCCGTGTAGAAAAAAAACTGTGTATAAGAAAGGCCAACTATACTTCCCTTTATCTAGACATTATACTTTTATTGATGCAGCCTAAAATTGCATTGACCTTTTTAGCTGCTGCATCGCACTGTTGACTCATGTTCAACTTGTGGTCTACTTGGACTCCTTGATCCCTTTTACACATAGTTTCATTCAGCCAGGTGTCCCCCATCTGTGCATTTCATTTTTCCGCCCTAAGTGCAATACCTTCTGGTTGGAGCCAGTCTTGATGCCTATTTTTCAACATTTCACAAGTGAAAACCAGAACACATGTGGCCAAGAGGTAACATCAGAGGGAGGTCGACAAAAGTTGATGACAAAAAACACGCAAACTGGAAAAGGCTGCAGCAGTTTATTTTACTTCCCAGAGCCTACTGGGCAAGGCAAGATTCCACCCTCTCCTCTCCTCTCCTCTCCTCTCCTCTCCTCTCCTCTCCTCCCTGCTGTGTTAATTGAATGCAGACTGTGGTGTTCTTGTGTGCCTTCAAGATGTTTCTGACTTATGGTGACCATAAGGTGAACCTATCATGGGGTTTTCATGGCGAGATTTGTTCAGAGGTGGTTTGCCATTGCCTTCCTCTGAGGCTGAGAGCATGTGACTTGCCCAAGGTCACCCAGTGGGTTTCATGGCTGAGTAGGGAATTGAACCCTAGTCTCCATAGCTGCAGTCCAACACTCAAACCACAATGGCTCTCTTGAGTACAGACTACTTTTGTACTTTGAACTCAGTTTACAGCAACTGAAGTAACCTGATGACAAAGATGGAAAGTGGGAAGAGGAGGGAGAAACTGGGACATTTAAAAAGTCACAAAAATGGGATGATAAAGGAGTAATCAAGACAGTTGGAGGGTACTTCATGCTTTAAAAAAAAGAATATGTTTCCTAGGCTTAATGTGGTAAAAATGGCCACTATGCTGCTTACAGGGTCGCGGGAACTTCAAGATCCGACCATATAACATCTGTACTGAAATCTCTCCACTGGCTGCCAATTAGCTTCCAGGCGCAATACAAAGTGTTGGTCATTACCTATAAAGCCCTATATGGCTCTGGCCTGAGTTACTTCAAGGAGCGCCTCTCCCTACATAATCCACCCCGCACTCTCAGAACAACGGGGAAATATTTACAGTGGTACCTCGGGTTACGAAATTAATTCGTTCCGCGGCTAATTTCGTAACCCGAAAAACCTTCGTAACCTGAATTGCCATAGGCGCTAATGGAAAAAATAGCTCTCTGCTGCCCTCCGGTGGCGGAAAATAGCGCCGAGGTTTTTTCGTAACCCGAAAAAACCTTCGTAAGCCGAAACAATAAATCCCTATGGGATTTTTTTGTATCCCGAAAAATTCGTAAGCTGGGTAATTCGTATCCCGGGGTACCACTGTACTCAAATACCCCAGAGTGAGATTGTCAACAACTCACCAGAGAGCCTACACGGCAATAGCTCCAACTTATTGGAATGTACTCCCAGAAGGGATTAGACTCAGCCCTACACTGGAAGCCTTTAAAAAGGCACTGAAAACCCATCTTTTTCAGTTAGCATATATTCCCAACTCTATATAGAGATATTACACCCTGATAAGACCAGTGTGCCTAACCAAAACTGATAGTGTGACTGTTGATATATTGCTTTTAAGGTTTTTAATCTGTATGAAATTTTGATATATTGTATTGTATTGTATTGTAATATGTTATAATTTGATATGTAAACTGCTTTGATCTGGAGGAAAGGTGGTATATAAATAAAAGTTTTATTTATTATTATTTAATTTAAAATATTTCCATAAAATATTTTATTTTATTTTCTGGGGAGCCCTGGGACCATAAAAATGATCCTAAGGTTGTGCACTGATCATTCCAACTTATAGGAAATCTATCCAGAGGCTTGCTAAATTATGATGGTTGCAGCAATATATTATTATTATTATTATTATTATTATTATTATTATTATTATTATTGAAGAGAGAAGAAACTAGGTATGTCTTAACTGTTATCTTCCATTTTTGAAGCCAAGAGAAAAGGAAGAAGACAGAGAGGGAAGTAGGGCAAGGCCACTTTGATGTGTCCTCAGCTTTTTTGAACCACAGAGCTTGGAAAAGTTACTTTTGGATGATAAATCCAACCACCACAAAAAATATTAGGAATTGTAATTTGAAAAAGTAGCTTCTTCAAGCTCTGGCTACATCCTTCTGTTTCCTGTCAGCAGCAAAAGAATGTCAAATCTTGGAGAAATATCTGTGAGTAAAAGAAAACATGCATCATTTCCAGATGTGGAACAGTGCAGGATAGATCGGTAATGGAAATTGAAATGCAAATTCTTTTTTTTCTGAGTGGAAAAAGCCCAATAATCAAGACTGACAGGAACACAAAGGCATCATCAGGATACATTTGCACAATACAGGGATTCTTCATATTTCAGCGAATACTCAGGCTCTGTCTCAGCTCTGCAAATAAACCAAATTCATTTTTTCCCTGATCATAGAAGAGCAGTGTCTGAATTTCCCCCTCTTTGAAGAGCAGTCAAAAACAGATTGCGTTCTGTTTCAATCAGCTTAGCATGTTTTGTAACGCAAATGGGATCATATTTAAAGGGTCAATGTGATAGAAAACAAGTCAATCCTGAAACCTTTCTCTCTTTTTAAAAGGGATTTAGAACAGAACTTGTCATTTGCCAAGTACCCCCATAAAACAAAAATCTAGGTCTTCAGAAAAAGGTCCTAAGGGAATAGTGGGATATGGCATCCTTTGGAAGACATGTTGAATCCAAGCACTGGTAATGCAGTGCTGGCAATCTCTGATGTCTCTCTGGACTGTATATTCTTCTCTGTTGTTATCCCTGGGCATTTTACCACACACCTTTTATTCACAGGCAAGAAACCCTGACTGTTATGAGAAGCACGACAAAGTCAGGAAAAAGATGGCTTTGGAGAGCAAATGTCTCCTCTGGCCCTTGCGGAGGAAGCTGATGATAATTACCTCTTTCTGGGGACTTACACTTCACTTTTATGCCCAGCCAGCAATAGAGGTGACTAAGGAATTATTTAGGCTTGCTTGCTATTGCCATAGACCCTTTTGCAATTCCTGCCAGTTATCAAAGAAGCACTGCAGAGAGAAGCTTATCCAGCATTAACTCTAACAACTGCCAAGGTTGTGGTTGCTGGCTTTTACAAAAATGATTCAGTGGCATAGGTTCTATGACCACGAGTAGGTATTAATATCATGAGGCAAGCAGAGTATTGTTAGGCCACTTTCAGCTAAATGAAACCCACAAAGCTTTATGAACAAGCCTCAAGAGCCTCACTTCCTTTAACAGTCTGTTCTCCAGCCTTTTGTGAGGAAATAATGTTATATATATTTGGCTGGTAAATTTTCTTTAAACAATACACACAAAGGTCATGTCTTTACTTGTGTGTTTGGTCTAGACATAGAGTTTTGCAGCACCTTTGATGCAGGGATTTACACTTTTATTTAAAAAATTGTTCTTGAAGGAGAAAATGAATAATTTAACCATTTCCCTCCTCACTGCATGAAAGTTGTAGAAGGCTATTTGCAATATGGGATTTATTCTGAGCAAAAATAAATAAATAAATAAATAAATACATTCAGGCTTTTTTAAATATAGAAAATGTTATTTTCTATGTGGAAAAGAGGTTTGCTGGAAGGAAAATGGCATTTTCTGCATAGAAAACAACACATGCATACTTAAATACATCCACATACATCCTGAGCTGTGAAGATGGTCACCCATTTGGGATTTTACTTGCAGGGTTTACCAATACTTGAGAAATCTGTTTATTTACTTCATCTTCCTTTTTTTTTTTTTTAGTATTTTAAAAATAATTTCCCCCATCCCTACACATTCATACTAAACACTGCCAGTGTGATGAAGTAGCTAGATAGAGTCTTGGCTTAGATGTGGATAGCCCATATTCAAAGCTATAACGCTCTTTGGATTTCTTGGAGATGTCATAGTGGTTCATCCAGGTCAGAAATCATGGGACATATCTTGGGCTTGAATCTTCCACTCAGGTAATGTAATTCACCTTTCTTAAGACCTATCTCCACTGTAGAAATAATCTGGTTTGACACCACTTTAACTCCCATGGCTCAATGCTATGGAATTCTGGGAATTGTAGTTTCCCAGAATTCCATAGCATTGATCTGTGGCACTTAAAGTGGCGTCAAACCAGATTATTTCAGCAGTGCAGATACTGCCTTAGTATATAAAGACTTTATAAGAGTTATAATTTGCTGTAATGCCTTAATCAAAGTGCTTCCATATCAGAATTGGAAATTCTGTTTGCCCATGGCTTCCTATTTTGAGGCAAATTATAGTTTGGTTAGGTTGGATGTCACACCAAAGTTTTTGTGAACCAGGAAGTCCAAGATGGAGTCAGAATGCATCATACATCGCCTCTAACTGTACTGATTTGTCAGGATCAGTCTCAGTTCATTCTCTGTCCCCCACTGTTTCAGTTGCTTTCAAAATGTCCCAGTTGCTCTCTCCTCTTCCCCACTTTTCCTCCTTGTACTAAGCTATTTCAGTTGCTGCAAACTGAGTTCAAAGCTAAAAAGTAGTTTGCAGCCAGTTAACACAGCGGGGCCAGGAGAGAAGAGGGGATGGGATGGAACCTTGTTTTTCCCAACTGACTCAAGCAAAAGCAAACTGCTGCAGCCTTTCCTAGCTTGTCTGTTCTTCCTCTTGATCATACTTGTTTAACCACATGTGTCCCAGTTTTTAACTGTGAAATGTTGAAGGGTATAATAATAGGAGCAGGGAGTTGTAGTACTTCTGTTCTAGAGGGAGCTGGTTGCCAAACGGATTTTTCCAGCAAGATAAAAGGCACAGTTTTACGATCATTTCCCTTGGTAATAGATCAGATGTTCTGTGAGCATGTGGGAAGGTAAGCAGAAAGCAGTTTCTATCTTGCTACCTCTCATCTTTCTTTCATAATGTGATAAGGCCCAAGGTCCATTAGTCACTCTTGATGCTACTTGTACATTTTTGCAAAAGAAATGGCTGTTTCTGAGTATGGGCAACCCAGAAGGACTTTTTGTCCTTTCTGATTTGATAAAGTATCACATAATTGTTGTTGCTTTGTGGGTAAACATGTATTTTTCCTGGGGCGTTATACTTACAAACACCTCCTATGTTGTAAATTGTGAAGCCAGTCTGTTCTGAGACCATTATGGTGCATCATGTTCTTTTTAAGCAGTTTCAAACAGAACTTTGAAAGGCAGCAGCAGCCAGGTGGGAAAAAGGAAAGGCCTGTTCAAGATAAGCCAGACTGCTAATGGAGAAGGATACTTGACAAAATGGGAGCCTCTGGGCAAATGTTCTTCTTCAAGCATAGGAAGCCAGGAGTTTTGTGAATAACAGTGCAGTCCACATAATTACTGCAGAGAAACTGAACCTGGAAAGTATGCCTGAAAGGTCAACAGAACTAATTAGACTAAAGAAGCAGAACTTGGTTTTGACAATCCCTTTTTAAAAAAATATCCTATCACACATGCAAATGGGCACATATTTGTGATTTTCTCTCCTTGCCAGTTGTGAAATATTTGATGTTACGCAGGTGGGAGAATGAAAGTGTAGAGGAGGAGACATACCTTATCAGCCTTGCACAGAAGGTTGGGCTTTCAATATACCACAAGCACTGGGCACACAGCAACTGGCTTGACTTCCAGCTGTCAACCAAACCAGCAGCTGTCACCTTGGCAACACTTTTGATCAGCTCCTAAGGTATATGGCACTTTGGCCATCTGGTGAATGACTGGTGATTTGTCATGATCTATGGTGATCAAGCAGGTTCAAACTCTCAGATGGCTTGGACGGTGGACTATTCTTTCCAAGAAGGAGTTGCCAATTTCTCCCCCTCATCAAACAATTAATGGCTGTAGTGTTATTAGTCATGTCTTTTCCTGCACTGTAATTTAGTTTTGGTCATTCTGATGCATGTCGTACTCTTTGCCTTTTTTCCCCCTTTCTCTGCACATCTGGCTCACTCTACATAAGACTTTTAAATATCCAAACTAGGGCCTGTTACAGACTGCCAGAATAAAGCTGCTTCGGGTCTCTTTGGAGGTATGCTATTTAAATGATACATGCATCCTAAGAAACCGGAAGCTGCACCAAAGCTGCACTCCAGTGCTTAGGAATGGAGTGTGGCTTTGGCGCGACCTCCAGACTTTTAGGACCCATGCATCATTTAAATAGCATACCTCCAAAGAGACCTGAAGCAGCTTTATTTTGGCAGTCTGTAACAGGCCCTTGTTACATTCAACTGCTGGGGGGAAATACTGCAAGGCTGCATCTGCACTGCAGAAATGATCCAGGTTGACACCACTTTAACTGCCATGACTCAATGCTAGGGAATTCTGGAAATTGTAGTTTTGTGAGACATATAGCCTTCTCTGCCAGAGAGCTCTGGTGCCACAGCAAACTACAGTTTCCAGAATCCCATAGGATGTAGTAATGACAGTTAAAGTGGTGTCACACTGGATTGTTTCTGCAGTGTGGATGCAGCACGG
Source organism: Sceloporus undulatus (assembly GCF_019175285.1). Classification (NCBI taxonomy): domain Eukaryota; kingdom Metazoa; phylum Chordata; class Lepidosauria; order Squamata; family Phrynosomatidae; genus Sceloporus; species Sceloporus undulatus. The sequence continues at coordinate 36,959,595 of NC_056526.1, forward strand.
GACATACAATTCAGTTCTTCTGTACTCTTTTCACCTTGTTTTTGTCATTTTTCATTTTTTGGGATGCCTGATGCGGAAAAATGCCAAAGATTGAAATCACATTAAAATTCATTCATTGTCACTGTTTCAGGCAACTCTGGTGTTTTGTTTTGTTTTAAAAAAAGGTCTTTGCTTGCCAATGAAAAGAGAGCAGGGGAGGGGCACCCAAACTTCATATGGGAAACATTATATTTAGATTGACCTTTGGCAGATAGAATCTGTCAAAAACAGATAGGCAGATTTTATGTAGATAAGCCTATGTGGCAGAAGGACTTTTAATGTGGTGTGGTTTTATTTATTTTCTAATTCTATTTTAAATCTGTTTTAAGCTGTTTTAACATTGCCCTTTTGGTACAATTGTTTATTTAATTGTATTTTTAACTTTTGCATAATATGATTTTAGGTGCACTTTGTCATAATTTGCTTTGTCAAGTGAAAGGCATGAAATTAATTAATTAATTACAATATGTGTCATAAGTACAAAAATGATATCTCTGTCACCAGTGAGTTCTGCTTTATCACTACGACATAATTCAACCAATACTTATTGACAACATCCATATCTTGTTGATAACGTGAAGGACTTAGGCTACACCAATCTCTCATTCTTCATGAGGCATATATGACATCTGCCCATTGCATTTTTCAACTTTCTTTTCAGGCTTCTCTCCTACTATAAAAAACGAATGATAGTCCATGAAGTGGAAGACCCCTCTCTTCATTATTTGTTTATCAGTTTTGATTTCCATCCATGCAGAAAGTTGTTTGCCCCTCTTTCTCTTAAGTGGCTTTCCTTGCTCCATCAGGAGAAGTGTTGAAGGCAAGTCCCTTGAGAAAGGAGTTGGTGTGGTCCAACTCTCTGTTCATTTTAGTGCCAGATGCCATTCTGGGTGTTAGTCCCATCTCCTCTGCTTGGGAATCTGAAGACTAAGGCTAGTAGTTAGCACTCTCTGTGCACAAACTGTGGAAGCTACAGTCTTTTGGCAAACATTATTATTCTTTCATGTAGAACAGAGACAGCTGCATGCTCGGTGGCTGAGAATTTTGTGATTCTCTAATGGACTGCCCTAGAGAGGGAGATGGAATGTAAGGTCACCTCTCCCTCTGGGAGGTGAACTTCCATTGGCTTTGCTAAGAGAACAGCTCTATCAGGCTCCTCCATCCCTCAAGCATCATCTAGGATAGTAATTCTCAGACTGTGGGGCACATTCCTCAGGGGCTGTGATAGTTGGTTAAGGGGGGGGAGGGGAAAGGGCAAGTCTGTGTTTGTGTATGTGTGTATGTACTGCTGAAGATATACAGTATGTGTATGTGTGGAGACTAGTGCCTCCAAACGAGTGGCACAAAGTTTTCCTCCATTATGCCTTCCTCCAACCTCAGTTATAGCCAAAGGTGGCTTCCTTTTTTAATGCTTTTCCTGTTTGTTGTAGTTAACTGCCCTTGAATAGATCTCAGTCCTTTAGATGAGACATTTCCAAGACTCCCTGTCCTCCACTGCTCTGCTAAGTTCCTGCAAACTCACACCCGTGACCTCTTTAACAGAATCCATCCATCTAGCATGTGATCTTCCTCTCTTCCTACTTCTCTCTACCTTTCCTAGCATTATTGGTTTTTTTTCCCAATGAGTCATGCCTTTTCATGATGTGTCCAAAGTACAACAGCCTCAGTTTTGTCATATTGGCTTCCAGGGAAATTTCTGGCTTGATCTGCTCTAAGATCCATTTGTTTGTCTTTTTGGCCATCCACAGAATCCTCAGTGCTCTTCTCCATCACACATCTCTTCCTATCTTCTTTCTTAACTATCCAACTCTCACATCTATACATGTACACCTTCTCAATGTTATGTCATTGGCACAACAGACACATGCCCCTTAGTGGCCACAAGGCAGTTTCTTTAGTTGGGGTGGGGGGGGGGGGGGAGAAAGTGCCACATGTGTCCTCCATCTTAACACTGAGCTCTTGCACTCTCCACCTCCTTGGAATATTCAGAAGGGCTGTCAGCATGGGCCAAAAAGCCTGTGTTCCCTTGGCCTCGCATTGTCCTGTTTGGAAGATGCAGCTCAAAACCCGGGAGCCAGTATTGGGCCAGATCCTGGCAGATTGGACCCAGGTCCAGTGGATCTGACTTGATCCTGGGGTAAACGGCCCTTAACATGGGTCAAAATGATTTCTGGTTGGCAGCAGAGTTTCTAGAAATTTCATGGCAAACTCTGGCTGTTTAAATGCCCCTGTATGCTCCTTACTTTTCTGCACTATCACTCCTACTGGGAGCTCCCCCCTCCTCCCCTTGCCATGTCTGATGTTGAATCAGAGCACTTGTCCATGTTTCTGTGTCAGACACAATGATGGGGGCCTTCTCTGTATTGAGTCCTTGGGTTGGCACCCATCTGACCCCATGATGGCCAGGGGACTGACCTGGGTAAATACCCAGGCCAGAATAGCATGGATTCAGCCCATGCTTTCTTGGCCTGTTTGGTCAGGGTCAAAGAAGCAGGACAGGAAAAGTTTGTGCCATATGTGCTCTCTATCTTACCATTGATCTCTTCCACTCTCTGCTTCCTACTCAGCTTGTCCAAATGTTACGACAGAGGTGTATGTGACACAAGGGACCTGTGAGAGAGACATAAGGTGCAGAATAGAATACACTATCTGTAAGGTGGCATCAGTGTCCTTGTCCTCCTCTCCTGAGATATGTTTCTAGTTACCTGTTGGGATTTTGGTGAGACTGAGACCAGTACTTGTTCTGGAGGGGTTTTTTTGGGGGGGGGGGGTTGGTCCCAGACCTCATCCTTCACCCTCCTCCTGGCTAGTTCCTGTTTGAACAGCCTCAGTGGGCATCCAGTGGGGGTGCCACTACAGGTAAGTGTTTCATACTTAGAAAGGAATGGCCTTTCAATTGTGAATGTTTTGGAAATGAAAAGTTTTTTAATCAATGGAGAAAAAAAAGATGAAAATGACTGTTCCACCAGCTATGGCTGTGGAGAGAAGGAGCCTGTGGCCTCTATCACTATGCAAAATGCAAAAAAGAAAAGAAAAGAAAAAAGAAAAGAAAAGAAAAGACATAAAGGAGGTACAATGAAAATTGCTTATCTCTGGACTTCAATAACCTATCATTAATGGTGAAGAATGTCCACAGTGTGTGGTATGTTTAAGTGCTTTAACTTCAGGTAGTATGAATTAAAAAGGCATCTTGAAACTGAGCATGTAGAGTTTCTCGATGCACCAAAAGATTTTTATATTTTCATTAATAAAGTATATTGAGCAGGGGAGTGTTCACATGTATGGTCAGCCTTCCATATCCATGGATTCTGAATCCATGGCTTCAATTATCCACTGCTTGATAATATTAAATATATATATAAATTTCAAAAAGCCTTGATTTTGCCATTTTATATAAGGGACAGTATTTTACTGTTCCATTGTATTTAATGGGAATTGAGCATCTACCAATTTGGGTATCCATGGAGGGTCCTGGACTCAAATCTCAGTGGATACCAAGGGCTCACTGTAGATGTAAAGGGAATCATTGGGGTAAAAAGTTTGAGAACTACTGATCTAGGAAGTAACCAATCTACCAAGGGATAGCAGAGAGAGGGAGAGAGGTGGGGAGCTATTGAAATTGACTGCTGAAATTAGCTGCATTTAAGTCACTTATCCTTGTACCATTACACTTTCCATTCAAGCTTATCACTTTTTATTTAACTTTGTAACTTTAAGAACAGGTGCCTGAGTTTGCCTGTCTTCCTTCTGTCATCCAGTCCCTCTTTTTTTTCTTTCTTTTCTCTCTCTTTTCCTTTTGTGTCATAGTTTTTGAATGGCATGCCTGCAGGCAAAGAATTTACTGTTTGGGGCTTAAATTCAATTTGATAGTCTCAACCAAAATAGGCCAATATAGAGTTGCCAAATCTCAGGGCCTGGGCTTTAGTCTCTAGGCATGAGACAAGGGAATAAGTTCTCCAGTCCTGGGGAAAATCATCTCAAAGCAGGAGGAAAGGATTGTTTTCAGATCTCTAGCTCAGATAGGAAAGAAGCAGTTTGTCATAATTCTTTCAAGGCATAATTGACTGATTACTGCAACTTGCAAGGAATTTCCAGAAGATTTATATAGCTACTTTGCTTGCTCCTTCCTCCCAATCATCATGATACCAGGGCTCACCCTCTGCTTTGCTCTGCATTCATCTTCTGAATAGATGCAAGTAAAATAGGCTAAATTATCCATATCGTGTCTCCCTACATAAGTGAGAAGGAATAATCCCCTTCACTTTGATCTGGCAAATGCCCCTTTAGCTAAGATTTTTGTCTTAATCTCCAAACAGGGAAATATATCCCCCCCCACTTTGCATCTTAATGATAAATTGTGAGCAACTGTGGCTGCTGCTCAATACATAATGGCCCCATTCCCACTGGGCAAAAAAAGCGGCTTATTTCGCTGCAATTCTAACTCGGATTCAGACTCGAATCTGACCCATCGTTCCCATTAAAAACGAGTGCAAACAGACCTGGGTTTTTTTACCCCTGTTTCGTTCCCATTGGTATTTTCCCTGTGGTAATTTGAAGCGGGTTATTTTGCTCCCAGTTCCCATTGCCCTTCTGGAACCTCTTTTTTAAAAGCAGCTGTCAATCAAGCACTTAAGCACTTGATGTCACAGCCAATCAGTCGCTGAGGCGCTTTTCCACCCCAGGAAAAGGAAAAGGGAGCCTCTATTCACCCCAAATCCCTTTGTGTCCCAGGCTCTTCTGTGTTTTCCCATAGTTCCTCTGTGAAAGAGAGAAGAGGAGCCTCTCTTTGCCCCCAATCCCTTGGCGTCCAGCCTCTTCTGTGTCTTCCCAGACTCCCTCTGGGAAAGAGAGAAGGAGCCTCTATTCATCCTAAACCCGTTGCATCCAAGGCTCTTCTGTGTCTCCCCAGACTCTCTCTAAGAAAGAGAGAAGAGGAGTCTCTATTCCCCTCAAATCCCTTGGCGTCCAGGCTCTTCTGTGTCTTCCCATAGTTCCTCTGGGAAAGAGAGAAGGAACCTCTAATCCCCCCCAAATCCCTTTGCCTCCCCCATCGCTCCCTGGGCTGTCTGGGGGGCGATCATGCAGGCATGTACTGCAAAGTCCACCTGCTGCTCAGCCGCTCAGGCAGAGGCAAATAAATAAATAATAATAATAATAATAATACAGTGGTACCTCGGGATACGAAATACCCAGGTTACGAAATTTTCGGGATACGAAAAAATCCCATAGGAAATCATTGTTCCGGGTTACGAATGTTTTTTCGGGATACGAAGAAAATTTTTGGTGCTTTTTTCGGCTTTTTCGCACGAAACGCGGCTTTTCCCCATTAGCGCCTATGGCAATTCGGCTTACGAAGGCTTTTCGGGTTACGAAAGCGGCCGCGGAACAAATTAATTTCGTAACCCGAGGCACCACTGTAGTTAAAAATTGTGTTCAGTGGCTCTCCACACACATCGGTCTATGAATGTGGAGCAGAGGGGAGGTTGCAGGGGGAGTAATGTGTTTACTGCGTTTGGAGCGCTATGTAGAGCAATCACCTTACCCTGCTTCCCAATCCACTGGGGGAAAGGCTATGCGAATGGAAGAAAATGGCGCTGGCGATGCAGAAAGAGAACAAAGAGGGTGACACTCCCAGGCCAGCCCCTTGAGTGCTGCTCCTCCCATCTCCAGGTTCCCGAATCAGACACCCTTTCATTCCCATTTATTTGCCCCGAATCAGACTCAGGAGGCACAGGAAAATTCGCTAAAAAGCCGCTGTTTTTTAAAAGCGATTTATCGACCTATAATTCGGGTTTTTCAGGATAATTCGATTCAGATTCAAATTCCAATGGGAACGATATCAGAGCAATGTGGGTCGAATGCGCGCTCAAATGGAAACGATTCACCCATGATTCGTGTTCTGATCCGCGTTATAGGCAAGTGGGAATGGGGCCAATGCTTAATGACATGATTGGGACTGTCTCCACAGGTCTCAGGTTTTGACCAAGACAATCCTGAACTGAGAACCTTAAACCCATGGAATCAATGATCAATGGAATTTAAATTTGGATTGATTTACCATCCAGTATTAGATTCAGGGGGTCTGCTCTTGTTGGAATAATTAACTAGATTTAGACCAATATTATATATATGGCGCCCCCCCCCCCGTTCCCTCCCAAAGAATAAGGTAAAAATGCTCAAAATGAATAATAAATAAATAAATATTAGAATCAGGGCCAAGTAGTAAATTACTCAGGTTTGACTCCCTAGCAGAGGTAAAGTAACACATTCCACAACACACATCATTTGTGTAGCCAAGTAGGCATATTGTAGTTCTATAGCAGGTGTGTTGGACCGTAACTCCCATCATGCCTACTGTTTTATAGTAACCAGCATTGGCTATATGGGCAGGAGATAAGGGGAACTGCAGTACAACACATCTGAAGGGTATCAAGCTGGGGAAGGCTGTTCTTGCTTATTTTCATATTAGACATATAAAGTTTTATTGCAGCATTCCTATGAATATGAAATCAAAAATCTTGCTCTGGCATAAATGATATGGGAATAAGTCTGTGTTTCACTGCTGGGAAATACTGAGAATTCTAGCACAGAACTACCCTGCCAGGTCAGTCCAAGGAGCCTCTAACAGAGCCCAGACAGGGAGCCATGAACAGTTCAGGAGCAGTACATGAAGACAATTCATTCTCTTATTTTTCAAAACAAGAACAAAAAACAACAAGAGGATGGGGTCTAGAGGAATCTAGGTGGTAGGCTGGGGACTGTAAAAACATCCTGGGAGGACTGCATCCCAGCTAAAGCTGGTGCAAGTTGCAATACTGGAGAGCTTCACAGTTCTCTATCTTTGTTCTAGTATGCGATCAAGAATTTTTTATGGGGAAGACCATATTCATAACATTTCCCTCCATTTGAAACATTAATGACCTCCTTTTTATAAATCACACTGATTCATGGTAACTAACAAATAAAAAACAAAACACAGTGACTTGTTCCCATACCTTTTATTTATTTTTAAATATTTTATGCCACCTTTATGCAACACATTGGCATTCAAAGTGGCTTTCAAGAAATAAAAATTTTAAAACAAGCATAGAGCAAACATAAAACCACAGCAGCAGCAGATGAAACCCATTATCTGAAAGCAGCAGTAAAGGTAAAATACACACCACAGACAACCACAGCTATAACACAAGCTGCACTTTATTATTTTTAACTGGGACAGATCCTAAGCAATATGTGTTGGGGGGGGGTCTGCAGATTTTACTTTCTGCTGCAGTCCAAATGTTAAAATGTCAAGATCTTTCCTTCCCAAATCTGTGATTTGCAAATCTAAATTCTTCACAAAGAAAATGAAATAAAGTGTTAATGCATCTGTATTGGCCAATTCAACAAGTGCAGCTACTTCAATATTGAGAGAGGGCCATGTTGTATCTACTTGTCATATAGGTGTTAAAAATGAGGATTGTCTCAGGGAGAAAAAGTGTCATCACCCTGATTTGGCACTGAAAATGGTCGAATAATAATAAATAATAAAATTTTTATTTATATCCCGCCCTTCCTGCGATCAGGGCGGCTTACAACAGGGTTAAAAACAACAAGCCATATAATACAAAAAGATTAAAATACAAAAACATCAAACCATACAATAAAATAACAGACAAAAAGCCCCATAGCCCAACCTCTTGGCCACGGAAGAGGAGGGAGGCCCACAGGATTTTATTCGGGGAATGCCTGTTGGAACAGGAAGGTTTTTAGGTCCTTCCTGAATTGGGCCAGGGTGGTAGACGAGCGGAGCTCAGTGGGCAGCGTATTCCAAAGGGCTGGGGCAGCCGTGGAGACTGTCCTCCGTGCGGTGGAGGCTAACCTAGCCCCAGGCACCTTCAGTAATTGCTGCCCAGACGTTCTGAGGGTGTGAGGCGGAATGTACGGGGAGAGGCGGTCCTTTAGGTATCCTGGGCCCAAGCCATTTAGGGCTTTATAGGTAATCACCAACACCTTATATTGAGCTCGGAGGCGGATGGGCAGCCAATGGAGGTCTTTCAGCACCGGTGTTATATGGCTGGTCCTGGGAGCACCAGTGACCAGCCGGGCTGCCATATTCTGCACCATTTGCAGCTTCCGAGTTTGGTATAAGGGTTGCCCCATGTAGAGTACGTTGCAGAAATCCAGTCTCGAAGTTACCAGAGCATGTACAACAGTTTCTAGGTCCCTCTGGGCCAGGTATGGGCGCAGCTGGCGAATCAGCCGAAGCTGATAACAAGTGCTCTTGACCGTCGCATTCACCTGAGCAGTCAGGTGAAGCGACGAGTCAAGAAGCACCCCCAGACTGCTCACGGAGCCCTTCACAGGGAGCGTGACCCCGTTCAGGACAGGTGGAACCACCACCATTCCTGGACCAGGAGAACCTATCACTAGTACCTCCGTTTTCTCTGGATTCAACTTGAGTCGGTTTTCCCTCATCCAGCCCATTACTGACTCTAGACAGGCCACGAGAGGAGAGACACCATCCCCAGTCACTGCATCAGTCGGAGACATAGAGAAAATAATTTGGGTGTCATCAGCGTACTGATAACCCCGCGCCCCATGTCTCCGGATGATCTCTCCCAGCGGTTTCATGTAAATGTTAAATGGCATGGGAGACAGAATGGCTCCTTGAGGGACCCCGGTTTTAAGGGGCCTCTCGTCAGAGCACACGTCTCCCAGCTGCACCATCTGGGACCTCCCGGAGAGGTAGGAGCGGAACCACTGGAGCGCAGTGCCCCCAATCCCCACCTCTGCCAGGCGTCCCAGAAGGATACCATGGTCTATGGTATCGAAAGCCGCTGAGATGTCCAAGAGCACCAACAGGGACACGCTTCCCCTGTCGATGCTCAGACGGAGATCATCGACCAAGGCGACCATGGCCGTCTCAACCCCGTAACCCGCCCGGAAGCCAGTTTGAAATGGGTCCAGATAATCCGTTTCATCCAAGACCGCCTGAAGCTGGATCGCAACCGCCCTCTCGATCACCTTCCCCAAAAATGGTAGCAGCGAAACAGGCCGATAATTATTATGTACCAGGGGGTCGAGGGAGGGTTTTTTTAAAATAGGTTTTACAATGGCCAATTTGAGTTGAGATGGAAATAGCCCATCCCTCAGAGATGTGTTAACTATCCGGCGTAACAATAATGTTACTGCCGGTCCCCCCTGGGCTGCTAACCACGAGGGACAGGGATCAAGAGAGCAGGTTGTTTTGCGAACACTTCCGAGGAATACACAAAGATTCAAACCCAGAACTTGCAAGAGTTAAGCAACTGGAGTACTGGGCCTGAATTGATATGCCTGCCAGTTTCAGTATCTCTAACATATGAATTATTTTATTCTCATATTCATTCTATTTCAGAAATGAGAAATTTGAAAATGTTGAAAATTTTTATTTCTCAATTTTATTCCAAGTTTTTATTACAAACAAATTGAGACTGAAAGTTCTGCAGTCCCTAGTGCTGTGTGGTACATGCAGGGTGGGTCATAAAAATAGTTAGATAAGTAAGTAAGTAAATACATAAATAAATAAATACAAGTGTCCAAACAACGCTTGGGTAAACTGAATAAACTTCATCTGGTTCTTAAACGATAGTTGAAGTGGATACAGCTTGATTAATTCAGACTTCCTTGAAAACCCCAGAATGTGATTGTCCTCTCTTGAGGTGTATTGACACTGAACAATAACAGCAGTCTGGTTCCACTTTAACTGCTCCATACTACAGAATCCTGGTATCAGTAATTTGGAATGGCACTTAGAAGCTTCTGGTCCATAAAAATGTTACAGATGGTAGTTAAAGGAGAATCAAAGTGCTATAATAGTGTATTGGAGAAACAGCCTTCGTAGTTTTTCAGAGTTGTTCAGGGAGCCTGGAAATGTTACTTTTTTAGGCTACTGTTCCCAGGATTGCCAGGAAATTATAGTCCAACAAATGAATGTTTCCAAGCTCTCGTCTTCACTTCACCTCCAGTGGCAGAGGCACCTGGATAAAGGTGGAGATGGAGTGGATGTATATGGAAGAAGAGAGGTCTTCAAAACCTCTACTCCCACATTTAATGGTTTAAAGGACTGTATGATGTTTGGAAACAATGTGTAACCCAGTGAAATGTCTTAATATCACTACCACAAACTATTCCATTCAGTTCCCATCAGTCACTTGGATCTCATATGTTGAAGTTTCCAATAGCACTGCATGGACAGTCCCATGTATAACACATCACAGATGTTGAGCTGGGAGATTTCTAACAATGTGGATGCCCATGGCAAAATAGTTTCTTTCTGGCTGACAAATAAAACAAAGGCAGCAAGAGGAAGACAAGATTTTGTTTCAATGTCATTCTCACTCTGACGCCATCAATTATATACTGTGGAGAAGATGCAGGTAGGCAGAGCTGTAAAGGACCCTAGTAGTCACCGTGTACTGGACTCATAAAACATTTTTATTCAGGAGTAAATCCAGATGAATTCAAAGGGACACTCTCTCTAGCAACATGCTTTGGATTACAGTTTTAGTTGTGTACAGAGGGAACAGCGATGTGGGTCTGATGATCATCTTACATCTTTGCCAAATTGTGTGACACTGATGGGAGCATCGCGCTATGTTCCTATTCTTTTTGCCGTCTGTAAAGGTCAATAGTGTAGCAATAGCAGGTACATTTCTATACTGCTTATCAGTGCACTTAAGCAGTTTACAAGGTGTAAGCTAATTGCCCCAACAGTCTGGGTACTCATTTTAGTGACCTCGGAAGGACACAAGCCTGAGTCGAGTTTGAGCCTTTTCGCTGGTATTGAACTCACAACCTTGTGGTTTTGAGTGAGTGGCTGCAGTACAGGCATTTAACCATTGTGCCACCAGGGCTCTGTGTAGGATCCAATTACAATTGACACCCACCTACTGGCCCAAAATGGCATGGACAGTACTGAATAATCCTCTGTTTTTAGTTATTTCAACTGCCTTTTTGGTCTGCTTTTAAAATGTCCTGGTTTCTGTCTTCTCCTCCCACTTTCACCCTTGCTTAGTTCAATCACTGCAAACTGAAGATGCATTCAGACTGATCAAAAAGCCAAAAAATCCCAGCTTTTGTTCTGATTCTTTCCATTTTATTTTAGAGATCTGCACACATTTTGTTCATCCTAGAATATTTTCTGTCAGCTCTAGGTAGGATCAGAGAATTTTTATGCCAACTCCTCAGATCAATTTGTTTTAATCCAGTATAAAATCAGAAAGAACAGGAGCAAAAACTGGGACTTTTTAATCAGTAGAGAGTGAGAAGAGTAGATGACAGAGTGCTACCCTTCCTTGTAGAGTCAAACAAAAGGAAACTGCTGCAGCCTGTCCTAGCTAGTGTTTTGTTCTTCATTTGCCATTTTGACCACACTCTTATGTTGTTTAGCCACACGTGTTGCCATTTTACACACATGCATGCAAGTACATACACACACACACACACACACACACATCCCAAAAGTTTCTAAATGGGAGAAGTGGGGAAGAGAATAGTCATTGTGAAGTCGAAGACTTTAATGGCTGGCATCCATAGTTTTTTGTGGGGTTTTTCGGGCTATGTGGACATTTTATAGACAAGTTTATTCCTGACTTTTCTCCAGCATCTGTGGCTGGCATCTTCAGAGAGTGGCATCTTCAGATCCAGGTGAAACATCAGGAATAAACTCTTCTAGAGCATGGCCACATAGACCGAAAAAACCACAAAAAAACCTAAGAATAGTCATTGTTTTTCCAACTTTCATATTTAGCTAGTGGTCTGTGTCAATATCATTTGTGATGACAGATGTGTGTGGATGGTTTGCTGCAGTTCATATTTGCAACAGCTATCTCTTTGATAACTACAGTGAATGTTCCAAAAGGAAAATTGATTGATTTGAAGTTACTAAATATTGTTGCTCAAGAACTTGGAGAATATGTGTATTTACACAAAGTATTGTCTTGAGCAACAACATCTGGACCTGTGTAAATTAACAATTAGCACCTACACAGTTATTGGACGATAAAACTGGCCCAAGGCTCATTCACATGAGCTTGAACATGAATGTATCATTTCCCCCAGGCATTAAACATGGCCTCCTTTTAGTTAAATTAAACACTATGTACTTCTGGTGACAAAAGGCTACAGAGTTAAGGTGAAAGACTGCAGTTTAGATTATATAAGAATGAGAAAATAGAAACAGTTGATCATAACACTAAATGTCAGCCTGACACTTTGATTTTGCTTTGTATTAATAGAAAGCTGATAACTCTATTGAATTATTCCAGAAATGTTTCTGCTCTGCACTAAGGTTTGCTTGGTATTTTACTTACATTTGCAGGAATACCTCTTCCTCCCATTCAGGATTTTCAGTTTCCAGGAGGTGGGAGATTTTAAAACTGGGTATTGCATGGGGGAGAAATGCATTTGTTTTAGGAACTTGTTGAAGAGGTGAATCAGTGGTTGTTGGCACAATTCAATGATGGTTGTAAATCACAAGGGTAGTAAGTTTATGCCTGAGAGGGTTGAGCTAGGGAGTGTGATTTTTACTGCCTCTCTTCAAAGAATTAGCAAGGGAGGGTACTCAGAATCTGCTTAATGTACACATCCTTCCCACGTTTCCTATATACTTGTTCTTTCCCATCTGCACCAGCTTGGATGAATAAGATCAAGAATGTCTCAGCCTCTTCAGGAAATTGTCATTGATTAGGCTCCTCATCCCTTGCCCCTATTGTGTCCCTTTGAACCTAAAACCATACTTGACTGATCCATACAAATGGGCCAAAGAAGGTGAAGACCTTGTGCCATCCCTCCATGTTTTGGATTACAATTCTCATAATCCATTGCAACTGAGCATGCTGGTTGAGTCTAATAGGAGCTGGAATCAAACAGATCAGGAGGGCATTCAGTTGCATATTTCTAGTACATAATGGGTGCCATGGGTAGGCTTACCATTTGTCCAGGAAAACCAGGAAAATCCAAGATCGAAGGCTTTGAAAAATGTCCCTGCCAGCTGCGCTGGTTGAAGCAACAAACTCTAAATCCCAGAATGTAAATTGGTTTGCTATATATAAATGAACAACAACTGAAATTCAGCAGGTCCTTGGTATATCTGCTGGGCTTTGGTTCCAGGACTCCGTTGAATACCAAAATCTGTGGATGCTCAATTCCCATTATGTAGATTTGCATAGTAAAATGGTGTCTCTTCTATAAAATAGCAAAATCAGGATTTGTTTTTGGAATTTATATGTTTTGGCAATATTTTGAAGCTGTGGATGATTGAAGCCATGGATATGGGGTGGAGGAAGGCTGACTGTATGTAATGTAAAGATCAAAATGGGGGTGGGCCTTATTTTAGGGGGGCTGATAAACCACCCCAATCCTGCTTTGTATCCTTTTGTCCCAGTTTTGTGGAAGAGAATGATGGCAACCCTAGTCATGGGAAATGTGTGAGGGGCTTGATAGAATTGAAGAGTGTACATTATTTGGTTATGGGTTTGGTGCTCTTTGCTTCCGAGAATAACTGAAGGAAAATGAGCATGATGAATGCAAATTCCAGATCAAAAGCTTATAAATAAGTTTGGGAAATTGCTTTGCACTCTGAAATCTGGAGCAGAATGGTAAATGCAGAATATTTAAAATAAAATAATAAAATAAAATGGGCCTGCAAGCCAAATGTTCTTGCTTGTATGAATAATGAGAGACCGGTTATCCAAATGAGTTGCCTGAGTGCCCATTTATATGTTGTAAATCTCTTTATATAACAGCTCGTTCTCTAGAAAGTAACAACAATAATAGTACCTTTTCAAGGTGAATTAGGGTATTAATAAATATGTTATAAATCGAAAAGATGTGGCACTTTCACATGGCTAGCTGATCTGAATTACAGCCTGCCTCTCTGTGGGAGAACAGGGTTGTTGTTTTTACTTGCCAGTCTCTTCATTTCCTGGCCCTTGCAGAGTGGGATTATTTCTGCATCCACTGCTAGCCAAACAATTCTGAGCAACAACTTCAGGTGGTCACTGTGTCAGGCTTTTATCTGGGTCAGTTGGATCCAGGCTGCTGCCAAGATATCTGGCAGCTCCATTAGCTGTGCATGGCGAATACACCAATATGCCTGTTTTCCATTTATACAACGGAGTGGAATTAATTTTCTCAAATCAAACTACCTCCCCCCCACACACACACACGTGTGTGTGAGGCATCTGCATGATATACAGCTCAGTAGAAGACATTTCATTCTATCAGGCTATGTCTACACTGCAGAAATAACTGTCATGACCAAGTACAATGGTATTCTGGGTTGTGTAGTTTATTGTGACACCAGAGCTCTCAGACAGAGAAGGCTCAATGTCTCTCAAAATTATAATTCCCAGACTCCCATAGCACTGAACCATGGCAGATAAAGTGGTGAAAAGATGGATTATTTCTGCAGTGCAGATGCAGTCTCAGCCTTACCACTCCCATAGGTACATTTGAAGAGGATGCAAGAGGGGGCCCTCTTCATGTCTACTCCAAGTCGGTAGAAATCCCTGTCAAATGAGACCAACCCATTTTTATCTGTTGTCCTTCTGTCTTCTAACCTTTTTATCAAGCAGACATTTACTAACAGACTCATTCCTGGGGGTTTTTAACTGGTGCTGTATTTTTTGTTGATGCATTTTTAAAAATTATTTTTTGATTCTGTTGTGTTTTAATGCTGTTTCACCTGTTTTAATGATGCATTCCTATTATAACTTATTGTGACCATTTGTTTTTTAAACATGATGTTCTAAACTACCTTGAGTCCCATTTATAAAAGAAAGAAGGAATTATAGAATATATACATACATACCCGTGACACCCATTTGCATGCATGAGAAGTAGTTATGTGGGTATGGTTCTCTTGTTTTAAGCTACTGGGACTGCACAAAATTGTGACAGTAGCATAGAAAGATAGAGCTAACAAATGATGCCTATAAATGAGCTCACAGGCTTTAAGATCAGGGTTGGATCCTCAGTAGTGCCTGGCATGGGGACACAGTTAATGCAAGTTGTCCTTGTAAATTGTCTCCATCGCAAAACCATCCACTTTGCTAAAACCTTATCAGCAGAAAACTCTTTGCCTGGAACACTGCAAGCAGATGTACTTCTGGAATTGTGAACTGCCCTGACCTTCTAATTTGTACTGTTGGGAGAAATCATAAGATTCTTCTCCTGAACAGCAATGAGGATTATAAACGGCTCCACTTGTGTGGCTAGACTCATTACATGGCTCAAACATGGCTGCTTACTATGTTTTGAGCATCTTCTGAATGAAAAATAAAAACAACTTTCACTGCCCCCCAGTATATTACATAGGACAAATGAATTCCATCAGGCATTTCATTTAATGATCACAGTTATCAGGTAATTACCTAACATCTGATACATTGATTGTTGAATGTCTGACCAGATCTTTCACGTCAAGAGCTCCAGGCCTCTAGTATATTCTGAGATTTGCTTTTGGGAAATCTTATTAAATTTCTTCTGCTTAATCAATACTTTCAAGGTGGTTGGTATTTGTGTGCACTGAAGTTTGAAAAATGCCACTTGCCTGGTTACCTGTGGTGAAGAACAGTTACTTAGAGTCAGCCATTCAGGGAAACTTTTGGAACAAAGTTGATTCCCTGTTGAAGTTGATTTACACAACTTGCTGGACAGCTTTCATGGCTGCCATTTTTTGACAGCACTGCTTTCACTCAGTAGCCATTAAAAATCCAGAGATGTTACTATCAGGTTATGGTATTTCAGTGTCTTTTGGATCATCCTCCCACTTGCAGTGTCAACCTGTCCAGTATGGATTAGCAATTGCTATTGATACACCTGGTGGGAGGATTGATTCACAAAGCAACTGGTGGTATGGCTGGTGTCAATCTGCCTTCCAGCTTTGCTTGCCTTGCACATCCTGGTTGCACTTCATTTACACGTCCTGCTGCACGTTTTTTCTCCAATAACTGGAATTAGGACACTTTTTGAAACCATATTTTTTATTCATCTTCCCTCTGCTAAATTGCAATTAAGGCAATAAAACATAAAATAAAAAGGAACTGCTGGAACTGCTCTGCCTGCAAAGAGGAAACAACTAAGCAAAAGGCTGGTGTGCCGTGAGAAATCAGGAAATGACTGATTAATGGGCTGATTTCAATAATGGCTCTAGCTCCGAAGGGGGGAGGAAATGACTTATTAAAGAGCCATTTTGATAATGCCAGGGAAAATAGGAGCTGCTTTCAACCATACAAAATGGGGGGAACCTTTGTTGACTGAAGACTACAATTCAGTGGAATTTACTTTTCTGTAACACATTTGTGATCTTGCCTGTGGAGAACAGCATTGTGGGATTTTTATGAAATGATAAGCTATATTAAAATATTTTGGGAAACCAGAGCTTTCATGCTCCTTCAGGCTTTATTGTCTACTTTTAATTGCTTTTATCATAATTGCTGAAAATCTCCTACAAAGAAATCAAGGATTATAAGCATCTGAATCAAATATGTCATATAATGGCATGATTATAGTTTGGCTATGCAGAGATAGCACCGACTGAAAGACTGCACACATCCAAGCTATAATTGCATGAACAGGGTATCTAATCATGCCAAACAGATTTTTTGCTTTCTCGGTTGTGTAGCTGAGTTATTTTCTTTCATAGCTGTAGCCCAGGGGTTATGTTTGTAGGCTGCATAGATTGTATTTCTGCTTTAAAAACTTTACCAGATGTATTAGTGCAGCCACATACAGAAATCAAATGTGTCTACCCAATGTAGTGGATCAACCCATGTTTTGAAGTTGATAGCCCAGCTCTGATCCCACCCCTGCACCATTATGTGTATTGTGCAAATAAACTTGATTCTAAGGTTATCTTCTGTGCATCTGAGGAAATGGATTGGTATTTCCAAAAGCACAGGCTAAAACAGTCTTCAGGAAAGTGCAGGCCTCCATTATTGCGGTGAAAATTAACCTAGTGCAGTGCCTCTTAGCATTAAACTCCAGTTTAGTTCATCTTGTCTGAAGAGGACAGTCCATGGCATCATTCAGAGCTGTTAATCTGGGCTTTATATTTCTTACCATCTGTCACTTTGTGTTCGGATGTATTGGGATGATGGCTTTAATTGAGTTAAATCAACATTAAACTCTATATGATTCTGATGTGACTCTAGTGAGGAGTATGGAAGGTGAGGGTATAATCGATAATGATTGGGGTAATCCTATAAGAGTGGTGCAGGGCATGGGGAGATATAGCGATAACAGGCTGAAGAGTTCATACAACGGAAGACGAGATCGATGCTTAATATCTATCCCGTCTTCCATTCACCCTGTTAACCCGAAAGAACCGGGGATCATCTCAAACACACCACAGACCCTTACCTTGCTCCTATGCAATGCCAGGTCAGTGAAAAATAAATCTCATATCATCTATGATTTATTGGATGATTATGACGCCGACCTGGCATGCATTACTGAAACCTGGTTGGGAGAGGATAGCTGTACGACCTGGGCAAAAGCCCTCCCAGCTGGGTATGCAGTACAGGAACAGGTCAGGGAAAGTGGGCGAGGGGGAGGCGTGGCCTTGGTCAATAAAAGTCCATATCACTTTGACCAGGAACCCGGTTCCGAAACTGAGACACATCGAGTGTATTTACCTGACCCTGAAGGCCAAGGGCAGTCTGGAGATTTTGTTGATTTATCGTCCACCCTGTAACCTAACAGACTCCCTGGCCGAGCTGACACAGCTGGTCTCGGAGCTGGTGTTGGAGTCTTCCAGGCTTTTAGTCCTGGGTGACCTCAACATCCCCTTCGAGGCCGGCTCACCAGATCTAACAGGTGCAACTCGGTTGTTCATGGAATCCATGACAGCCATGGGCCTGTCCCAGTTGGTCTCGGGTCCGACACATTGTGTAGGCAACACACTCGATGTAGTCTTCGGTATGGACCGAGAAAATCCGTGGGTGGAAGTAAATGATATTTCTCCCTTGTCATGGATGGACCATTACCTGGTCAAAGTAGGACTGAAGGCCACGATCCAGAAACCCCTTGGGGGTGGAGGACCTATTATAATGGTCCGCCATTGAAGGCTGATGAAACCCAAAAGGTTCCAAGAAACCTTAGAAGGTATTGTGCTTGGGAACGATGGCGATTCTGTAGCTACCCTGTTTGATACTTGGAATTCGAACCTCACCGGGGTAATAAACAGCATCACTCCCGAGCGTCCTTACCAGCCCGCTTCTAATAAAAGAACCTGGTATACCAAAGATCTTCGCCAGATGAAGTGGGCTGCACAACGACTAGAGCGCAACTGGCAGAAACATCGGAACTCACCTGACAAGACACTCCATGAGAACATGTTACGTTCCTACAGAGTGGCAATCGATGCAGCTAAGAATTCGTTCTATGCTGCACGGATTGCATCGGCAGAGTCACGCCCAGCAGAGCTGTTCAGGGTGGTCAGGGAATTAACACAAGTACCGACCACCCTGAACCCTTTATTAGAACCAACTTCTGCCTGCTGTGACGCCTTTAACGACTTTTTTGCCGATAAAATCTCTCGGATAAGAGCCGATCTTGATACCAATTTTTCGGCAGAACCTATAGCAGAAGCCTCCAGTGTCTCTGGAAACAAGGTTATTCTGGATTGTTTTGAGTTTGCTAATACCGAGGACGTGGACAAGCTACTTGGTCAAATGAAAAGGACAACGTGTCCTCTCAATCCTTGCCCTTCTTGGTTGACCGTTCAGGGTGGAGATGTTATAAAAATAGCTCTACATCATATAATTAACTCATCTCTTCGGGAAGGTATATTTCCATCGCCTCTGAAACAGGCTATAGTAAAACCGCTCTTAAAGAAACCTTCCCTTGACCCCCTACAAATGAATAAGTATAGACCAGTCTCCCTATTACCATTCTTGGGCAAGGTGATTGAGAGAACAGTCGCCTTTCAACTCCAAGCAGTCTTGGATGAAGCCAATTATCTAGACCCATTTCAAACTGACTTCAGGGCGGGATACGGAGTGGAGACTGCCATGGTCGCCCTAGTCGATGATCTCAGTCTGGGCATTGACAGGGGAGAAGTAACCATGTTAATGCTCTTGGACATCTCAGCGGCCTTCGATACCATTGACCATCCTTCTGGAACGCCTGGGAGAGTTGGGTATCGGGGGCACTCTTTGGAAGGTTCCAGTCGGTGAGGCTGGGGGATAGTTGCTCCCGTAAAAGGGAGCTGACATCTGGCATCCCCCAAGGCGCCATTCTATCCCCCATGCTGTTTAACATTTACATGAAGCCGCTGGGAGAGAATATCTGGAAGCATGGAACACGGTGTTATCAGTATGCTGATGACACCCAGATCTATCTCTCCATGTCTCCGACTAATTTAGTGACTAAGGATGGCACCTCCCCTCTGGATGCCTGCCTGGGGTCAGTAATGGGCTGGATGAGGGAAAACAAACTCAAGCTCAATCCAGAGAAAACAGAGGTACTTGTGATAGGTACCCCTAGCCCAGACAGGGAAATTTGCCATCCGATCCTGGATGGGGTTACTCTTCCCCTAAAGGATAAAGTTCGCAGTTTGGGGGTACTCCTGGACTCATCACTACAATTGTCATCTCAAGTAGATGCGATGGCCAGGAGTGCCTGGTACCAGCTTTGGCTGATACGCCAACTGTGTCTCTGTCTGGACAGAAAGGACCTTGAAACTATAGTACATGCACTGGTAACTTCTCGCTTGGATTTCTGCAATGCGCTCTACATGGGGCTACCTTTGTACCAAGTTCGGAAGCTACAATTAGTGCAGAATGCTGCAGCCAGATTGATCACAGGCACCCCTAGATGGGACCATATAACACCTATTTTAAAATCTCTTCACTGGCTACTTATCAGCTTCCAGGTGCAATACAAAGTGTTGGTCGTTACCTATAAAGCTCTATATGGCTTGGACCCGAGTTACTTAAGGGAGCGTCTCTCCCTACACAATCCGCCCTGCACCCTCAGAACAACGGGGAAACTTCTTCTTGATTGCCCCAATGTAAAACTAAAAACAACTCACTGGAGGGCTTACTCATCAACAGCCTCTACTCTCTGGAATGCACTTTCAGAGAAGATCCAACTCTGCCCCACGATAGAAACCTTTAAGAGGGCATTAAAAACTCACCTCTTTCAAGTAGCCTTCCCCTCTGACTCAGCTTAATTGATGAAGCCTCTCGCCCACAATTTGCGGTTTTTAACTGTATGTATCCACCCCGGGTTTTTATGCGATGTATTGGATGAATGTAATTGTGACTGCAATATCTTATTGGTCTGTACTGTGACATGTGTCACTTAATTTATCTAATTGTAAACCGCTTTGATCTAGAGAAAAGGCGGTATATAGATAAAACTTTTATTTATTTATTATTAAAATTAAACAGGAAGAAAACCAAGGGGGAGAGAGGATCCTCTTTTGGACAACAGTTGTACCTCAACATTTGCGTCTTTGACACTTGAGGTTTTGATTATTCGTGAAGGCTGCACTCCTCCTCTTCATCCCTCCCAGGCTTTTACCCTGGAGAGGGAAAAAGCCCAGGAGGGAGAAGCCAGGAAGGGTGCACACACCAATCTTGCTCCTTTCCAGGACAGGAGAGCTGCCTCTTTCCCCAAGCAGCTTTCTTGCCTTGGGAAGGGCTTTGGTGAAAGTGAATGCGCCCTCCTTCCTGCCATTCCAAGGCTTCAGGGAGCTCCCTGAACCCTTGGAAAGGAAGGAGGGAGCCGTGAATGTGTGCTGCCCTGCCCTTCCAGTACTTCAGAGAGCTTGCTAGAGCTGTTTGAGGCTTCATGAAGGAGATGTGGGCACACATGCTTGCACTACTCTCCCCCACTTTATTTGCAAATTTTGACTTTCACAGGGGGTCTTGTGCCCTTAACCTAACCTAACGTCAGGGGTCAACTGTACAACTCTGACTTACAGTAATAGTAGTAACAATAATAATTTTCCAAGCATGAATGAAACAGATGGGAAATCTCACTTTTGAAAGCATGATCGGAAGAAAAAAAACAAATCCTGAAGAATACAGAATGAGAGAAGGAAACAAAATCTTAGTTATCATCCATGATGCTAAACTTTGGAAGGATATGGAACTGAGAGAAATAGTCTGAAGGGAGAAAGCTGGTAACTTAAGAAAGCACGGAGTCAGCAGAAAGGAGACAACTAAAGACATCATTAGAGGCACTTCTTTGTCAAACTTTCCTGCAGTCAACATAGAGCTCCACCACCGCTAAAGAAGACTATCTGAAGCAAAGCAAGGAAGGCGGGGACTAATTATGTGGGCATGTATATGAACTTATTCATGCCAAATTAAAAAAATATCTTTTCAACAGTAAAATTTCAAGGAGTGGGCTATTGGAAAAGACCAACAATAGAAAAGATTTTAAGCAGCTTTTAACAAGAAAAGACATTTGCAAAACAAATAGGTAAAAGTATTAGGACAGAAGATTACTTTTATGATAGAAACAGGTAGCCCTCCTAGGCTCTAAAACAGGAAAATAATTTTAAAAAGGATAGAGATATATGAGCCAGGAACTGGGGATGCTTAGCTTTTGGTCTTTATTACCAAGCCAAATTCTATCCTATAATTTTTACGTTGTTGGTTGTGCTTGTCATTGGTTTCAGGGCTGATCTCACAAATGAAGAATACAAAATTATTCAAGCTCAGGATTTGAACTGGGCTTTTTCTCATTGTATGGGCAGGCAACCTGAGGCCTTCCCAGTCACAGATATTTGTAGAAAAAAAGAAACAAACACGTTGTTTGTCAAAAGGTACTAGACAATGACTCACTCAGCACACAGACCATCCCTGATCTGCAGATCAGCAGAGCTCCTTCCGTGGGCTGGCATCTTTGTTTTTCATGTTCTTGTTTTACCTTCATGTCGTTTCTGATTTCTAGTGAGCCTAAGGTGACTCTATCACAGGGTTTTCTTAGCAAGGTTTGTTCAGAAGAGGTTTGCCATTGCCTCTAAGGCTGAGAGTACAGAGCCAGTGTGAACTAGTGGTTTGAACATTGGACTAAGACACTAGGAGACCAGAATTTGAATCTTCACTTAGCCATGGAAACCCACTGGGTTATCTTGGGCAAGTCTTACTCTCTCAAAACTCAGAGAGAAACAAATCTTGCCAAGAAAACGCTGGGATAGGTTTACCATAGGTCAAAAATGGCTTGAAGGCACACAACAACAAGGCTGAGAGTGTGAATTGCCCAAGGTCACCCAGTGGGTTTCCATGGCCGAGCCGGGATTCGAACCTTAATCTCCCAGAGTCCTAGTCCAATATTCACTCCACTACACCATGCTGGCTGCCATCTTTACTATCAGCCAACCCCTAAATCTTGCTCTGTCTCTTTCAATCCTCTTGAACAGGGGCGGAGAAAGTGGCTGCATGAGGCCCTTCAGGGCTGTTTTGAGAACCAAAATGGAGGCCAAAATGGCATTGTTTCAGTTTTTTTCAAAGGATGTGGCAGAGGGTACACCATGCTATTGTCCCCTGGGGAGGAATACCCTCCCCAATTCACCACAGTTGGCCACCCCTGTCCTAGAGAGAAGGATCTGGAATCTGTCTGCCCTGAAAGAGAGGCAGGAAAAGGGAATCCTAGACCTGGGAGTTCATTTCATCAGCTTCAGAACAAACCAATAATGTTCTGAAAAAAATTAGATTTTTAAGTCTCTCTCTCACTCTCTCTGTACATGTGTGTAGCATCAAACAGCATTTCAGACAAGTCTGTTCTGTTTCCCAGAAGGATTCATTTAATCACATAAGAGCATATATACATCAGAAAGACTGACACAACAGAAATATTTGAATATTATGGCAAGATGCTTCAGCTTCTGTTTTCTTCAGCTGCTTTGAAAGATGCCATATTCCAAACTGTAAACTGACTTGCATGTCTTGGCAGAAAGGTCGTATAGATATGCATAAATGTAGAGCTTGGAAAGTTTGCTTTTTTAGACTACAGCTCTGAGAATCTCTGAGCCAGCGTGGTTGTTTACATGCTGCCATGTATCTTGATGCTGATGTCATTGCCAAGCCAAGGTAAAATGTGGCTTTTTATTCAGGTTTTTAGGACCTAATAATTTCCTCCTAATCTGTATGTATGTTTGTATGTATAAACACACACATACATGGTTTTAGACTGTTTTACATTTTTATATTACTCAATTTCTAAGTTATGAAATAGTTTAATGTGATTTTAAATTGCTTATGTAATTTTTATTGTGTTAATTTTTCAAAGTTGCTGAAGCTGATTTTATTGTAAGTTGCCCAGAAATCTCATGATATGGGATGAGAAATATATTTAATGTAGTTGTAGCTCTGCAAGCATATTTGTTGACAGTCGCTTTGGAAGCCAATCGCAGGCAAGAAAGGGAAGGGGGCATAAATATAATACATGTATTAAAAGCCTAACCCTTTCTTTGTTCAGCTTTCACACATTTTGGCACTTCCTTTACTTGCTCCAGCCTCACTTGCCATTCTACACCTTTATTCAGTGGCATCTCCCACTTTTCCTGGATCCCTACCTTCTAAACTCCCATCCTGCATGTCGGGAACATGGTTGTGTGGGCATCCCTTCGAATGTCCTAGTGTCCTATTGACTACAACTCCCAGTATCCTCACTATTGGTTGTGCTGGCTAGGGCTACTTGGTATTGCAATCAAACTAGATCTCAAGGGTTTTAGTTTGGCCATCCTTCATTTTGGGATTCTGCTGCCTCCCTGAGATTTAAGAAAAAGGAGAGTGTCATCATGGTGAATGCCAAATCCTCTGACAGGCTTCCAGAGTAGTTTTGTAGGTATTAAGAAGAATAAAATAAGAAGGATAGACAAAAATTGCTTTCCCTTTTTCCTATATTCATGTTTTCAAGTTCAAGTTCTTTTCACCCAAGAATATGAAGAAATGTACGCATTTTGATAAATTTTTCAAAACCAATCTGGGAAAAAAATCCATCCTCATTTGCATCAGCCATATTCAATAGGTAAAGAGATTTCTGACATAGTATGGGGAGGAGGGGACTGACAATAACAATTTAGAGCCTCCTCTACAAAGCAAGCCCAATTCAGCACTAACATGGAATATACAGAGATCCAAACATAGATCTTTAAGATATCAGAATTCAAAGGCCTGGACCTGAATTGAGAGATCTACTGTTGCTTTCTCCTGTATTCAAATATTGAAATCTCAGATTCTTCCCATTGCAAATATGAAGACATTTGTGGATTTTGGTAAGGCCTTAAAGAAAATGGGGAAAATGTGTACCAATATTTACATGATAGGACCACATAGGAGCGATATCATGTATTAAAGTCAGACAGTGATGCAAAAGGCTATAGCCCCCAACTGTCCCAATTCAGCAGAGATAGGCCCGTTACAGATGAGCTCTTGAGGTGCCCCCATCACGTGCTAGGGGTTGGCCGGGGACCTAGCGTCCACACCGGCCTCACCCCTAGCACGTGACGGGGGCGTAATAATGGCAGCGCCCTATACACACAGGCGCCGCCATTATTACGTTCCGGATGCATAGCGTCCGCACGTCGCGTGGTGCTTATGACGTCGTGAGTGTGCCATTGGCGCCTCACGGCGTCATAACCACGCCATGGGAAGAAGCACCATTTTGGGGGTTCTTTTTTGCTCTGTGCGGGAGCTGCGCGGTTTGGCTGCTGCAGCTCCCTCGCAGAGCAACCAGCAGCACCGGCAGACCACCGCTTTTAGGCGGTCTGTAACACGCCATAGTCCCAATTAAGTCTCTGTCATCCCAGCAGTTTTTAAAATGTTCCAGATTCTTTCTCATACTCCCACTTTCTCTGTTTGTCTTCAGCTTACTTCACTTGTTGCAAACTAGGTTTGAAGTGCAAAAGTAGTTTGTACTCAACTCAAACAGGAGAGGAAAGGAGAGGGCAGAATCTTGCCCTTCACAGTAGACTTAGGAAAATGTAAGCTACTGCCACCTTTCCTACCTTGTTTCCTTCTTTTTCAATACATTTTGCCATTTTGGCCACATTCTGATGTGGCTTGGGTTGCATTTACATGACAGAATTAATGCAATTTGACACAACTTCAAGTGCTATGGTTCCATGATATGATATTCTGGGATTTGTAGTGTTTTAAGATATTTAGCCGTCTCTTTCAGAGAGCTCTGATCCTGTCAGAATTGTGGAACTCAACCCTCAACGGAAAAAACAAGTCTTTGGAAATGAATCAAAATCAAAGAACTTTATTGATTGCACAAGAATAGAGTTTCCAAGGCCTGTTACAAACCGGCCGTTTTGTGCGTCCGGAGCATGCACTAGGGTTAGAAAGGGGCGGTGCTTCCACACACCCCTAACCCTAGTGCGCGCTCCGCACGCACAAAATGGCGGCGGCAGTTCCACATGGCCACCGGCATGAGGACGTCACAACCGCGCCGCCTCTATACGGGGCAGCATGGACGTGACGTCCTCGCTCCGCGCCAGGGTGCATAATGCGCCCTTTCCGCGGAGCAGGAAGGAGCTCCGTTTCGGAGCTCCTTCCTGGTTTGGTCTGCTGAGCGCAGCCTTCAAACAGCTGCGCTCAGCGGACCAAAGGAGAAAGGGGCCAAGCGGCCCCTTTCTCCTCCTCCCCGCCGCCATGGAGTGTCCTTGGGGCTTGAAGCCCCAGGGACACCCCTTTCCAGGCTGCAGGGAAGCGGCCTTTTGCCGCTTCCCCGCAGCCCGGAAAGCAGTGGATCGGGGCCTCAGCGGCTGCCGTCCTAGCTGCTGAGGCCCCGATACTCCGGGGAAAGGGGCGGGTACAGCCCACCCCAAATGGGCGGTCTGTAGACCGCCCAGGTCAGCATTTAAGCTGAAACTGACCACTCCTCACCCCAAAAGCTAAAAAACCCTCCCACTAAATTGGCGCACAAAACTACATTCCTGCAGCTAGTTCCAACAATTACATATCCCTCCACCTGCTTTTCTTCTTGTCATTCCAAAAGCACTACCAGGCTAGAAGTAGTGATTGGAGAAACCCATGTTTTTCTTCTCGGTCAGAGAAACTTTGAGGAGAATTTTTTAAAAAAATATTCTTCCCACAATTCTCCCTTTCAAATGGTGATTTCTTCTCTGCCTTCCAGCAACTAGCGAAATATTTTTCACAGATTTCTCTCTGAATGACAATAAAAGACAAGGAGAATAATTACGCTAATTACTTTGCATTTCAAACTCAATTACCATCTCAAAAGGAAGTTTGGCAGAGGTTTAAAGCACATTCCTATGCTTAAAAACCCTGGAGGCACACACACAAAAGGGGAAAAAAGCCCAGCCTCAACAAGAAATGCTAGAAGGGACCCTCAAGGACCATCCAGTCCAACCTCCTTCTGCTATGAAGGAATACATGGGATCCAACTCTGCACCTCTCCCATGGTGATGCCAAGGTCTAATAATAATAATAATAATAATAATAATAATAATAGGCAAGGAGAGTGCAGAATATCCACACACACACACTTATAGTGTTACTGCCAAAAGTGTGAAGCCGTATTTATATGTGTACATACACAGCTGTCTGTATGTGTGTGTATGTGTGTGTATACACACACACAAACTGTGGAGCAGCTGAAAGTGTAATGCTGCATGTAATATGCTTGCACACACATCTTTGTGTGTGTGTGTATATATATATATATATATATATATACACATACATATACATATACACACACGCATATACACACACACACACAAACTGTGGAGCAGCTGAAAGTTTAATGCTGCATGTATGTGCTTACACACACTTCTTTGTGTGTTTGTAAATATATATACATACATACATATACATATACACACACACACATATATATATATAAATATATATACACACTCACACAAACTGTGGAGGTGCTGAAAGTTTAATGCTGCATGTATATGCTTACACACACATCTTTGTGTGTTTGTATATATATATATATACATACATACATACATACATATACATATACACGCATATATATATATAAATATATATACACACTCACACAAACTGTGGAGCTGCTGAAAGTTTAATGCTGCATGTATATGCTTACACACACATCTTTGTGTGTTTGTGTATATATATATATATACATATATATATATATACATATATATATATACATACACATATATACATACATACATATACATATACACACACGCATATATATATATAAATATATATACACACACACACAAACTGTGGAGCTGCTGAAAGTGTAATGCTGCATGTATATGCTTACACACACATCTTTGTGTGTTTGTGTATATATATATATATATATATATACACATACATACATATACACACACACACACACACATATATATACACACACACACACACACACACACACACAGACAAACTGTGGAGCTGCTGAACTTTTCCCCTGCCATTCATTCGCTTCTCCTTTTGTCTCTTCTCCCTTTAGATTGCAAGCCTGAGGGCAGGGAAATATCTAGTCATTTGTAAGCTGCTCTGATAGCCTTTTGGTTGAAGAGCTGGGCATAAATTATTATTATTATTATTATTATTATTATTATTATTATTATTATTATTATTGGCAAGGAGAGTGCAGAATTTCCAGGAATGAGAGAGTGTGACTTACCCAATGTCACCCTGTGGATTTACATGGCTGAGCTGGGATCCTCCCAGTTCACCATAGAAATTCACTGGCTGACCTTGGGCAAGTCACATCCTCTCAGCTTCAACTCCAACTCCTAGGTATTCCTTCATGGTAGGTTTTATTCATGGCAGAATTCTTGCCATCACACCCTACTCTGCTCCTAATTGAGGATTCCTGCTTGGCTTATTAGACTGCAGTTCCCAGCAGTCTGTGGTGCTATCAGAGCAGCTTACATATTGTTAGACATTTCCCTGCCCTCTCTCTCTGCACTTCTCCCATGGTGATGCTAAGAGGTCATGCAATCATCATAATAATAATTGGCACATTCTCTCAGCCTCAGAGGCAGGACTGCCAAAATAAAGCTGCTCTCAAGGTGATGCTGCTAAGGACCATCCAGTCCAACCCCCCCTGCTATGAAGTAACTAGGAAACATGGTACGAGGCAGAAGTCTGACCCCGTTCACATCAGGAGGATGAACTCGGAGAATGGGACAAACCAGGGTTTTTTGGCATAAAGAGGAGTTTGTCTAGGATGCCCCTGAAGCGGAGAAGGTGTGACCCTCACAGATGAGAAGGGAGGGGTTGGGTGCCAGTGGCAATGCTCTTCTGCCAAGCAGGAATCTGAAGAAGGAGCAGAGTGGGGGGAGATGGCAAGGATTTTCTGCCATGATAAAGCCTACCAGGAAGGAATACTTAGGAGTTGAAGCGGAGAGATGTGACTCGCCCAAGGTCAGCCAGTGAATTTCTATGTGAACTGGGAGGCTAGAGTTGGGGTACTCAAGGACCATCCGTCCAACCCCTTCTGCTATGAAGTAATACATAGGAATACATGCATCTAGAGGCATGTAGTCTGACCCTGTTCAACATCAGGAGGATGACACTGGAAGATGGGACAAACTGAAGGTTTTCTTGGCAAAAGAGGATTTTGCCATGGGATGCCCTGAAGCTGAGACATGTGACCCTCACATATGAGAAGGGGAGGGGTCGGGTACCAAGTGGCCATGCTCTTCTGCCAATGTGGCCTGTTAACAGACTGCCAAAATAAAGCTGCTTCGGGTCTCTTGGAGGTATGCCATATTTAATGATGCATGGGCCCTAAGAGTCTGGGGTGCGCCAGCCAACACTCATTTCCCTAAGTCAATGGAGTGTGGCTTTGGCGCAACCTCCAGACTCTTAGGGCCCATGCATCATTTAAATAGCATACCTCCAAAGAGACCCGAAGCAGCTTTATTTTGGCAGTCTGTAACAGGCCAATGTCACCCTGTGGATTTATATGGCTGAGCAGGGATCCTCCCAGTTCACAATAGAAATTCACTGGCTGACCTGTATTACTTCATAGCAGAAGGGGGTTGGACTGGATGGTCCTTGAGGGTACCCCAACTCTAGCCTCCCAGTTCACCATAGAAATTCACTGGCTGACCTTGAGCGAGTCACATCCTCTCAGCTTCAACTCCTAAGTATTCCTTCCTGGTAGGCTTTATTCATGGCAGAACTCTTGCCATCTCCCCCCACTCTGCTCCTTCTTCAGGATTCCTGCTTGGCAGAAGAGCATTGCCACTTGGCACCCAACCCCTCCCCTTCTCATCTGTGAGGGTCACACTATCTCAGCTTCAGGGGCATCCCATGACAAAACTCCTCTTTATGCCAATAAAACCCTCGGTTTGTCCCATCTTCCAGTGTCATCCTGATGAGACAGTGTGACCCACTTGGCTGTTGATGTTTGTTGCCTTCTGGTGGGCACTCTCAGTGCTTTGGGAGGACCCTGGCAAAACGGGGCAAGAAGGGGGGGGGTTGTGGGTTTTGTGTGTGTTTAGAGGGCTCTTGCAATGAGGACATGCCAGTGTCTTCCTCTGAGACCCAGAGAGTGTGACTTGCCCAAGGCCTCCCAGAGGGCTCCTATGGCCATCCAAGCCCTGAGCTCCCTTTCTCCATGACCTCTTGGAAACATGGCTGTTGTCGTGTGTTGTGACTTTTAGGACTCTCCTGGCATGCAAGGCTTGTTGGGGGAGGGCAGTGCCTCCCTTTGAGGCTGAGAGTCTGTGCCAGGGATATAAGAAAACAACAACAACAACAACAACAACAACAACAATATCTGGGTATTGTAGTTTTGTGAGACATTTAGCCTTCTTTGTCAGAGAGCTCTGGTGGCACAACAGGAGTTTCCATAGCATTAAAGTATTGTCGAACTGGATTATTTCTGCAGTGTGCACTGCAGCCTTATTAGACTGCAGTTCCCAGCAGTCTGTGGTGCTATCAGAGCAGCTTACATATTGTTAGACATTTCCCTGCCCTCTCTCTCTGCACTTCTCCCATGGTGATGCTAAGAGGTCATGTAATCATAATAATAATAATTGGCACAGTCTCTCAGCCTCAGAGGCAGGACATGACAAACCTCTCTCTCCAGCTCTCTCAAGGTGATGCTGCTAAGGCAAACCTACATTTATTTTGCATTGTGTGTGTGTGTGTGTATGTACTTGAATTTCTTGGCCTTGGAGAACCCAAATCAATGTCTCCACTGCAAGGTAATCTCCAGATCATAGTGATGTAACTGTATTTCATCAAAGTGATTAGTCATTTTTTTATCATCAAAATACCTGTCTTACTCCAAAAAACGGTGGCCAAGACCTTTCCTGATAATAAGTTTTGAGATTTCAAGTTCTTCTGTTCTGTGAGAACTTGAATGTCAGAGCATGGCATAAAGGGCAGAAGCCTCACCTTTTGTTATCTTTTGTTTTTCAAAGCAAAGCTGCTGTGATTAAGCAAAGTTGGAGCAAATCACCCTCACAAAAGAAATAGCCTCCAGGATGAATGGTAGCTTTTCTTACACAAAATATGCAAATAGTGACTATCGAGAGTCAGATGAAGGATTCTTCTCTCCCTCTCTTTTCGAAATGACTAGCCTCAATATTCTTACTCATTGATAGAGAATTATTCAGAATTTCTCCTCTCCAGATTGTAATAGAAATGTTCGAAATTGCCATTTTTCTCCTAATTTTCGAATTTTGGAGAATATTCTTTACATCCCTAGTAGAAGCATAAAGACTACAAAGTAAAAATACCCCCACACATTCCAAACTGCATATGCAGAAGCATCCCAGACACTCAAGGCCAGGTGAAAGCTATCAGGCCTGAGTTAACACCCCTGCTCATACAAAGAAGAGCCAAAGTATCCCACCACATATATCCATAACCCAAAACACTATGCCATCCTGGCAAAATGCATCATAGGTTCTGACAGTCCACCTCTCCAAAATCACCCTCCCCTATTAGGCCTCAGCTTGGTAGGATAGGTAAAGTGAAACATTTTAATCAATATGGGAGTCACTAGATGCTTAGCATAGACCCACTCATTTTCTGATTCAGGAAAATGCTTCCATTTAATCAAATACTACAATCCAAAATATTTGAAACTGAAATATTGTTCCCCCTCAACCACCAGTGATGGGGGTGGCTCCTGTTCAGTCCTCCATGGATCTTTCGCCAGTGCCAGTTTGAGCAGACTGAAATGAAAAACAGGGTGCAAATGTCTATAAGACTTGGGCAGTTCTACCTCAGCAGTTACATTATTAACCAATCTTTTGACTAAAAATGGGCCAACATATTTGGGTCCCAACTCCTTTGCAGGCTGCCTGGTTTTCAAGTGTTTGTGTAGAACAACATATACAATTGCTTTCCTTTGCATTGTGTCTTAGAGGAATTTTTCTGCAAAAAACTGAGAGAGGCCCACATCAGATTCAACCCAGAGATACATATTAGCTAAATGACTGAATTTCTTTGTCCTCATACTTAAAAAGAAAGAAAGAAAAGGACTTATTGCTTATGAAACATTCTGTTTTTCAGTGTACAGTATAACTAAGCAGGACAAGTAAGTAAGGTACTCAGTAACTTGAACCTCTGACATGCTGAAAAATGTAGTGTCTTTGTCTTCCTTTGAAATCCATCTGAGGAGCCCTGGTTTCTGTTAGGGCCCTTTATTTTCAGGATCATAAGCAAAGCTGTTGTGCTCAAGAGTGGAATATTGAAAATAAGTGAGACACTCCTATTCATTCAGACTGACAGATTCAGACAGTGCTTCTGGTTCTGGATTTGTCACAATGTCACCTGTATTGTGCAGCAGCATGCTGGCCACAAAAAGAAAGCCAGAGAGAGAAAAGACGAAGGTAGAGAAATGGAGGACAACAGGAAAAGTAGGAAGTCAGTGAAATGGCAGAAAGTCACCAGGAGATGTGTCAGAGAACATCATTGCCTACCACTGTCTGGTGGTTTCATATTCACAACACAAATACCTTCTGCTCTAAATGAAATTTTAACTGCTCTGCAATAGCTATAGATATACTATTTTATGCCCATGTTCCTCCATGAGAAGGGACAACAGTGTCAATAAATAAGTCAAGGAAGAAAAGTAGTTCTCTTCTACAGTCTATAATATTAAAATGGATTGACCATTTATAATTTTAAAAGGATGTGCATCTGGCTGTCTGACCATGAATTCCAGACACCCAAAACATTCTATAGATACTAATAAGAATGAGATGCATGCACCTGGGATTATATAGGATTTAAAACAACATAATACAAACAAACACATGCACATTAATGAATTTGAATTAATTTAAATGTGTTATTGTGTTTGAAGGCTGCAGTACCATCTTCAGTCAGGTGGTGGCAGACTTCCCTGAAGGACATATTTTGCTGTCCATAATATCTGATTTTGCTTGAAGACATCAGCATATCAAACTATTCCAACCCATGCAAAACCACACAGCTTTTAAATAACACTGAATTTGTCTGTTCATTTGTTCAGTATTTTATTGTATCCTACCTTTCTCCTGACATGGGACCCAAGATAACTTGCAACAAATTAAAACTACAGGTAAAATCTTATCCATACAAAAGTTTTAAAAACAATTAAACAATTAATTAAAAACATAAATGTAAAACAGTACTAATGGCCTGCCTTAAAAAACAAGATCTTTCCATCCCAGCAGGAGAGCAGAGAGGGGGGCAACAGGATCTTGCATGGGAGGGATTTCCGCAGCCTGAAAGCAGCTGAAAGGTTCTCTCCCAAGTCCTCACTAGCAATAATAATAGCATTTCTATACTGCTTATCAGTGCAAGTACTTCCTAAGTGGTTTATAATGTGTAAGCCAAAGCTGGGTACTCATTTTAGCAACCTACGCAAGAATGCAAAGCTGAGTGGACCCTGGAGCCCTGCCTGGGATTGAACTCACAACCTTGTGGCTGCCAGTAGCTTCAGTACTGGTACTTAACCACTGAGCCACCAGGGCTCCTTGTCATTCCTGTAATGGTGCTAGGGCCAAGAGAAAGCCCTCTCTCAAACATCCTAAAATTCAACAGTCTCATAGAGGGATTATAATTTTTTTAGAAGAGAAAATAAAAAACAAACGCTGTCATCACCATGCATCATAAAAACCAAGAGCCCATGAACTCAGCACAATAGCACACTGGACAAAAGGTAGATGGCCAAATGAAAATAGCACAGAAGAAGAACAGGAGGACTATGGAAAGCAGGTTGACAGTTGTCATTTGTTGTTGCTGCTGTGTGCCTTCAAGTTGTTTCTGACCCTAAAGTGATGCTGTCATGGGATTTTCTGGGGCTGAGAATGTGTGACTCGCCCAAGGCCACCCTGTGGATTTCCATGGCTGAGCAGGCAATTGAACCCTGCTCTCCAGAGTCCTTGTCCATCATTCAAACAACTATACCATGCTAGTTTTTGACAGTTGTCATAGCCTTTGTAAATGGCCACTGTTGGAAGGTGATGGACGGTGTGAATTGTACCTCTTGGGGGACACTGAATTGTTGTTTTTCAAGGTATTGTTTTCTTTTGCCTACTGATGTTCCGATGGAACAACAATCATGGCTCATGTGAACAAATGCTTATGTTTTTTGTTTCATAATGTGTATATTTGCCATGGCAGACTTCTGTCTGCTGCATCAGTGGGTTACTTGCAGGGAAATGGAGGTGAAACATCTAGCAGAAAAAACTTGCTAGCTATGGCCTATGCGCTGCCTGTCTTTGATCTTAAAATTTCAAGCAGACATTGATCTAGTGGTATGTGGAATTTTGCTCTAAGGACACTTACTGTATTTCATACCTGGGTATAAACCTCAAATATAAAATACTTATGGTACAAGTCTTTTTGAACTGTATGCATATGGATATTTAGCAGAGCTTGGCAGTCATGTGCTGTTGTTATGTGCTTCCAAGTTGTCTCCGACATATAGTGATCCTAGGGCAAGGCTATCATGTGGTTTTCTGAGGCTAAGAGTTTGTGATTTGCCTAAGGTCGCCCCGTGGGTATTCAAGGCCAAATGAGGAATCAAACCCTGATCTCCAGAGTCACAGTCCAATGCTCAAACCACTACACCATACTAGCTCTCAGTAATGTATTGTTGTTTGTTGCTCTGTGCCTTCAAGTCATTTCCAACTTATGGCAACCCTAAGGCTACCCTATCACAGGGTTTTCTTGGCAAGATTAGTTCAGAGGAGATTTGTCATTGTCTTCCCCAAAGACTGAGAGAGTGTGACTTGCCCAAGGTCACCCAGTGGGTTTCTTGACTGAGCTTGGAATCGAACCCTGGTCTCCAGATTCATCATTCAATACTCAAACCACCATGACACACTAGCTCTCCTAGTAATGTATTGCAGGTACTATATTACCAGCAATAACGATATCACCTGTAATATATTATCTTTTGTGATACTAAGAGCATAATGATGTTTCTTTTATGAAATACGTAAAAACATAATTGGTGTGAAGAGAGAAGTTGGGCAAGCCTGGCTGGAGCTAGACAATCACAGCCTTGTGAATGCAACAGAGGTTGCCTGTAAGGGAAAAAGCTATTATGTAGAAGATTGCCAGAAAAAGAGTTAGGCTGCTGCCACACTGCAGAATTAATACAGTTTGATACTGCTCCATCGTATAGAATCCTGGGATTTATAGTTTGCTGTGAGACTAGAGCTCTCTGACAAAGAAGGCTAAATATCTGAAAACATTACAAGCCCCACAATTCCATAGCATAGAGCCATAGGCTGCTAAAGCGGTGTCAAAGATAATTAATTCTGCAGTGCAGGTGCAGTCCTAGTTAAGTCAGTTAGAGTGGAGACCAGTTATGAACAGAAAGAATTGATAAAATTTGAATAGGGTTTTGGGGAGCTTGGAATATGTATATTCAGATCAAATGCATCTGAGGAAGTAGACTTAAATGTACAAAACTCTACAAAAGCTCATGCTGCCAACTTCTTTCTTTAGTTAGTTTCAAGGTGCTACAAGATTTCTCTACATACTGATCTACAGACTAAGGCCCAGAACAGATGGGACTTTGCGGCGCCCTCGTCATGTGTGAGGGTTGCTTGGTGGGTGGAGCGCCCCCACACACTGCAACCTTCACACGTCATGGACGTGCCGCAACTGTGGTGCGCCTACCAGAAGAGGGGCATAATG
Organism: Sceloporus undulatus; assembly: GCF_019175285.1. Classification (NCBI taxonomy): domain Eukaryota; kingdom Metazoa; phylum Chordata; class Lepidosauria; order Squamata; family Phrynosomatidae; genus Sceloporus; species Sceloporus undulatus. Next base: position 36,994,751 of record NC_056526.1, read on the forward strand.
ATGACATTGCATCGCAGTGCCACCGCAAAAAGGAGCCACTTCCAGACACTCCTTTTTTGCTCTGCAGCAGCGCTGCACAATTTGGTTACTGCGGCGCTCCTGCAGAGCAAAGAGAAGCGCCGGGGAGGTGCCTCGTTTGGCGCTCTGTACCGCGCCTAAGACAGCTATATCTTAGAATTCAGTGAGTTTATGTTTAGTTGGATTGTGATATAATAAATCATTATCGTGTTGTTAGTTTTTAAACGACTGTGACTATTTTCATTTAAAAATTGAAAGGGAGAACTAGTCATGCTTTACCACGTTGAACCTACAAATCAACACAGCCACTTGCATAGTGTGTAGATCCAAGGATATAGTGACAGGATCCCAAGAGCTGGAAGTGTGCAACTAACCTAGAGAGGGACTCTCTCAAAACTGGGAACATTATCATGTTTGGGGTGTAATAAGTAGCCTTTACTCATTACTTCCAAAATATTACTTTTGGGAAGAGGACTGAGCCGCATTATATATTTAAGAGTATTTCTTTGTTAAGAAAAAAAGTATTAAAAAGTATTGTGTTAATAATGCATGACTAAAGCATTACTTGTAAAGTGACAAGCAACGACTAAAAGAGAGAGTGAACTAACACTAATGTGTTTGCTTTTAATTTTAAAGCAACACTCTAGATCTCTCTACTCTAAGTTCCATTTTTTTTTTAATATGCTTATCTATGTAAAAAACACACGGTTCAGGGACCATTTGGCACTGACATGAATTCTTAAAGACATGGACATTTGCGGGGGAATGCAGGGCTACACAGTTCAAATGCTGGTATTTTGTAGTCAGGGAGAAATTTTAAAAAAATAAGAAAAAAGTGGAGTTTCTTTGAAAGAATCCCAGAGCCTTTGTATAAAAAGGGATTTCAAGTGTAAGCATAACAGTCAGTTTTCTGGACTATAATGTCAACAATCCATGAACCAAGCTGCTAGAAATCAGAAAACTTATCAAAAAGGTTAAAACCAATTTTGGCTTATCCATGTGCTGCAGGACCTAATACTAATGTGTGTATTTGCAATCTCTGTTCCACTTTCTTTGGTGGCGGCACTCCATCTGGCATGGGCACAAGCCTTTTTAACTGTAGTTGAAAGCCCAAAGCTCTGACACATATTTCAGAATAAATGGTGGTCTTATTAGAGTCACAGCTGGATCCCAGCCAATCAATAGCTGAGGAGAAAGGCGAGAGGCAATTGGCAATATTAATTGTCACTAAAATGGGAAAAGAATTATAAATCTGGTTCACACCATGTTCTTTCAGATGGAACCAACTGCAGTCACTTTTTACTGAGAAGAAGAAGAAAAATTAATGACCTTTCTAGACCATCATTTTATTTGTTCATTTCCATAACATGGGGATAAGATAGGGCACTTTTGAAGCTGCAGTGGTGATCAAAGCACTGAGAGTATGGGGTAGTTTTATCATCTGGAAACAAGAACCTTAGAAAACTAGGAAATAGAGTGTAATGTAATCCATATTTCATTCGAGATGACCAAAAGGTATAAAATAAGATCTATACTATTTTTTCCCTTGAGGACATGAAGTACTGGCTGATAAGAGTGTATGGAGAACCTTTCCCTCATGGTGAGTGATTATGTAATCATTTACAACACATTTCCTTTCACTTCCCTGTGAACCATCTGGTGCATGACACTATCAAAAACAATGTGCTGGTCTAAACAGACTGCCAGTCTGATCTTGTACAACAAAATATCCTGCGTTGTCTTATTTATTTTTTTAATTTGTATTTTCATAATGCCTGCCAGAATTTAGGGCTGTCCACATGGACCAAAAGACCTGTGTTCATGTCATCCTGTTTGGATGATGCAAGCCATTAGCCCCAAGCTGGGATCAGATCTGGCAGACTGGATGTGAATCAGGTGGACTTGGCTTGATCTCGGGACAAAGGGGCTTTAACACGGGTATAAATGACCCTTCATTTGCCACAAGTTTTGTGGAAATTCCACAGTAAACTCCAGGAAAACAGAAAGAACCCCCACAGCCCTTATATTACTCAGTCATTGTTGTTAGTGAGAAGCCCCTCCCCCCATCACTGTGTCTGACATGGAATTGGGGTACCTGGCAGCAATCATGTGGCCAGGCACCCTGTTTCCCCATCAGATGTGGTGATCGGTTTTTCCCCACAAAGTGTAACAGAGGAGTATGGTAAGGGGCACATGGCAACAGCACGTCCATGGTGCATGGGTGGGCAGGCATGTAAACACCTGCCCACCCTCCAGCCCAAGGACTGGTCCTCAGGGCTCCAGGCTTGGCCCATGCTATCCTGGCCCATCTCCTCACGGCATTTGACTACTGTTCCCAAAATCCCTCATGGGTAACTATGGGTTTCTGAGAATTGTAATCAAAAGGTAACTATTCCAGACTCTGAATCCCAGCTATGGCATCCAGTTCTGTATTGAATGATCATGCTCTCTTCTGTGTCTCTGAATGGATCCAAACACTGCCTTAACAATGAATCCAAGACAGGAAGAGGAGGGTGTTGGGGAAACAACAGAAGAGATTCTCACCAAGGGAAGTGAAGGGCATTACCACATGACAGATTGTTGATGACTGCTATGGCTTGGTTCCATGTTTGATCTTTCCTTATTACACAATGTCGTGACTCTCCTGTTGTTGCATTGCATTTCCATCATCACTGGAGTGCATCCTTTCATTGACTGAAAAACCCATTAATGGCTTCCATTTTTTGCTGTTGTTCAAGTACTGAACTCGTGCAATCATTTGGGTCCTACAGTATGAGTGGGTCTGGTTCTCCTCTTCTCCCCCTCCCTGTCCCCAAGCAGGGTGAAATCACTCCATTACTTGTGTCCAGACAAAGAAGACATCATGGTGCACAGGAACAACATTGTTTTTACTCAGTTTCTTGATAATTCTTTTTTTAAAATATATATATATATATATATATATATATATATATATATATATATATTGCTTTGATTTCATGATTGCATTGCTGTGGTAAGTCATGAGCATGTGGCAATTACAGTGAAACAAATTTGAAAAAATAAAACAAATACCAATGAATGAAATAAAAACAACCAGTGTGAACCAATGAATGGGTAGGCACACTGCAAAAACATGTGAACGAGGTGGAAAGATTATAAGCCACATTGAGTATGTGTGTGATTTCAATCAGAAGAGTGAAATGATGTCTCTGAGAAGCATCAAAATTGCTGAATTGTGCATTTGTGTCAAAAAGAAAAAAAATGGCGTGGATAGGCTATGCAGGGAAGACATGGGAGGAGGTGGGGTCAGTGAGACACTGTGGAAGACTGATTGTGAGAATCTGCCTCACCAAAGCAGCACCATGGCAGAATTGGAGAGAAGGTGTAATAGTGATTGTTACCATACCAGCATGTTTCCATTTGCTTAAACAACGTAATTGCTGCGAGACAACAGGCTGATGTGATAAAGCCCGAAGTCTGGGTTGACGAGAATGACAGGAAGGAAGTTCATTGCTAATTAGAAAGTTTGAACTGAAGAAAGTTAATTAACAATGGAACCTCTGTCTGAATGATATGGATTTTGAATACCAGCTTTGTCAACAGTCGAAATTAACTGCACATGTGAATGGGGTGGAGGGGCAGAGGAATGGAAAGTGTGTTTTGAGGAGGCAGGAGAGATTATAGGACAAGTTCAAGTTGCTGTTGTGGTGACTAGAGAGAGTCCCTGTTGCTAACAGTAATGTAATTAATTCTCTTTCCATTCTCTCCTAATGCCTACAGGAGTAGGAGGGAGGCACTTTTTGACCTGAATGTTTCATTTTTCAGATATAGAGTAGCCGCCATCTGTGGCATGCTTTCAAATATGCTGGATTTCATCATCCTGGCATTTAAGCCCAGTCCTACTACACCTTTTAGTCATCTTGTTCTAACTTTTACATGCTATAAACTGAATAGTGTATGACTGTACCTACTCTATAGAATTAATGCAATTTTACACTTCTTTAACTGCCATGGCTCAGTGTTACACAATTCTGGGATTTGTAGTTCTGTGGGATATTTAGCCTTCTTTATTAGAGCCCTCTGGTGCCACAACAGACTATAAAGTACAAAGATTCCATAGGATGGAGCCAATACAGTTAAAGCAGTGTCAGGTTGCATTAATTCTGCTGTGTGGCAGCAGCCAAGGACCGGTGCTGCTCACCACACAATGAACTGAGCCAGTATCTGCTTTTCAGGTAGTGCTGCTCATAACTGCACAAAAAATGACAGCTTCAGTAGCCTGAGAAACAGTAATCAATCCAAATATGATTCGCCTTGGCACATGTGCTTGGATTTTACACAGCCAATTCAACCTTTGGCAGTAGGAAACTGTGCAGTTGACAGCAGCTGTGTGACTCAAACTGTCATGCAAATGACCCCCAACATTTATTAAGGAACAAACTGTGGCTGGATGGGAGAAGAACACTGAATGACATGTTAAGCCCCTCTTGAGAATGCCAACACCTGCAAAGGCCCACTGGTTGTGATAGTTTATTGCATGGCTTATTTTTTATTTGCTTACTTTTTACTGCCTTGAGACCTAATTTTATCTCCTTGGAAAAACAAACATCTTATGATTGTCCAGTACTGGATTGTGTCATCCTCCTTCCACATATGTGTTTCCCAAATTTTCACCTCAAGTTAAATTCTAAGCAAGTTGTTGTCGGTGGTGGTTCCTCCATCAAACTGCCTGAGAAATTTTGAAGAAAGCCAAAAGAGGTTTCACAACACTAGAGGATTTTCAAAGAAGAGGTTTCCTAGGTTGCCCCTGGATTTCACCTAATTCTAATTCACAGAAGCCAATTCTGAGATTAAGAACATGAGTAAGCCAGGTTGGTTCTAACCAGAGGTCTATGTAGCCCACCACCCTGCTTCTCAAAGCAGCTACCAGGAATAGTTTCCCATATTCCAAAAAAGAAGGGCAATTCAACATGTTTCAGCAAATGAACAATATGCACATGTGATATGTGCATTAATTTTGAACCTTTTAAAGACCATTTGAAGGTTTCTTCTAAAATGAATCCAAGGATTACTTCTTCTTTCACCAGGGAACTGGTGAAGCAGGCTTATTTGCTTGCCCCTTTCTCTTTGTTAGGCTCTTCATACATGTTCAGTAAGGGACTTTGGAAGCAGCTGCATTTTACCTTGCCTGCTGTAGACAGGCACACAAACCTACAGTAAGATTGGCTAGAGCATAAGCTTTTATTGATTTGGTTGCTGCAGACATCCAACACTGAAAGTATGCATTTCTTCAGCCCTCCCTCACCATCTCCCCAATGCTAATTCTGCTAAAAAATTATAGTTAGGCAGAAGATGAAGGGGGGAAATTGGCATGAATGGGCATAAAAGGACTTTGTAAAAGGTTTCTTTGTGAGAGGCCTTGCTAACTAAGGTATTCTTTTATTCCACTTTTCCCCTGAAAACAGCTTAAAATATAAATAAAAACAGAGCATCTAAAATAATATGAAATACAAATGTTTTTTTTAAAAGCATGAAAGCATTGTCGTTGTTTTGCCTTCACCTTGTTTCTAGCTTATGGCAACCCTGTCATGGGGGTTTCCTACCATTTGTTCAAAGGGGATTTGTCTTTGCTGTCCTCTGAGGCTGAGAGAGTGTCACATTCCCAAGGTCACCCAGTAAGTTTCCATGGCTGAGCTGGAATTCAAACCCTGTTTTCCAAAGTCATAGTCCAGCGCTCAGACCACCACAGCATCCTGTCAGTTTGTTATTAAATCATACATTAAATTTGATTGCAGTCCAATGTAAAGTATATATCCAATTAAACATCTACTAGTTATACAAATTATGTATAAGTCCTGAGGTTCAAAGATGTAGACTGCAATTGTATTCCCACTTACCTAGGAGAAATCCCCATTCAATTCATTGGAACTTTTAATACAACTTTACTGGATATTTATTTTATTTTCCTTGTTTTATTTATATCTTGTCTTTCTCTCATTATGGGATTCAAGGTGGCCATAGTAATATGTGTGAAATACACATTCCATAAAGAGTAGGCTCATATTATTATAAAGTTGTAATAGCAATATAGCCAGATATACTTCTCTTTATCGAGGATTCTTTTCTCCCTCAGTTATAGGTGTTCTGAGAAACAGACAAGATTGTAAGGTGCATCCAAGGCTGCACTTGAGCCATTTAAAGTTTGGAAAAAATCACGTTTGGTCTACAACTTCCACAATTTCCCAGCCAGCATGGCTATTGACATGCTGTAGCTGAGTTGATTCTGGGAAATGTGGTTTCCAAAATAAACTTTTTCAGGCTCTAGATTGAACAGAAAATAGAGAAGTGTTAGTGTACTACTTTATTCCTACAAGAAAATCTTATGCTTGCCTCTCCTTAGCAGAATGCAAGGCAGACACCTGTTCAATTTGGCTTCTGAAACATTTGTGCTGGAAAACCCGAGATGAGGCCAGTTTCTCTTCCAGAGAAAATGTATGCAAGTTTATTCCAAGTTTTCAGATACTGGAAATTGAGGGTGTTCCAGTTTAGAAACTTTCCCAGGCATTCAAGATGATGAAATCATTCTGATTAAAAGAAGTCCCTTGTTTTAAGCTTTCTTATTGTGAAATGACGTTAATTAATATTGCATGGTCCTTATGTCAAAAATCTACAGCTTCCCAGAATTCCACTAGAGCTTATGCAAGTGATATATGTTGTTATTATTATTATTTATTTATATAGCGCTGTAGATTTGCACAGCGCTGTACATAAAAACAATAAATATAAAAGAGTAAACCTGCCTATGGCGTACAATCTAAGAAATGATAAGATAATACATATAAAATACATAGCAATACAGGAAATGGTTCAATAAAAAGGCAACAAAAAGAACATCAGATAGCAAGTGACAATCATGCAATGCCCGGGAATGCTTCTCTGAACAGGATGGACTTCAGCTCTGTTTTGAAGCTGGTTAAAGAAGTGATGGCCCTTGCTCGCAGAGGAAGAAGGTTCCAGGAGTGAGGGGCAGCAAGTGAGAAGGGGCGAATCCGAGATGGGGCAGAGGAAATCCTGGGCTGGGACAGCCGGCTTTGACTACCAGAACAGAGGGCCCGAGTGGGAAGGTGAGGAGAAAGAAGGTCTGATAAATAAGGGGGGGTGGCCCATGGAGGGCTTTAAACGTCGACACACTATGGCACTACAACTCCCTCTGGTCTTCTTGGCCAAGGGATTTAGGGAACTCTATTTAAAAAATAAACTATATTAAAATAATTCAAATTCTACTCTGTAGTTTGATTGCAAGTTTCCTATTCCTTACACACATATATATTTACCCCAGTAAAATAAGTCCAAGGGAGAACCTACATATTTCAAGGACTCTGGAATTGTGACTGAGTACTGCCACCTCTATACCTTCTAACTACCCTAGTTTGCTCAGGCCATTCCTGATAATCATCTGCCATCCCACTTTCTCAGCTGCTTTTAACATGTCCTGTTTTTTGTCTCCTCCTCCTACTTCACTTCTGTGTCCTAGCTTGCTTCAATTGCTGCAAACTGAAATCAAAGCGTTCAAGTAGTTTATCAACTCAGCAGGGGGAAAAGGAGTGGAGGGGCAGGGTCCCTTCTTTGCTTGGATACTGTCCCCTTTTCACACTGACCAGTTCTAGCAGTATGCTGTAGCAACTTTCTATGGAGTCCCTGGGTTTGTAGATTGGTGAGGCACTAGACAGAGCAACCTGGCTGAGATGCTCCTTAAACTGCAGATGTCAGGATTCCATACAGTGTTTCTAGGGCAATTAAAATAGAATTGTAGCACTAGCATCTATAGTATGAAAGGGCCTTTAGTCTCAAAAAACAGCACTTATTTTACATGCAGTGAATACAGCCAGCCATTTAAATATGCAAAGTAATTTCATATGCTCAGAATATCACTGAGGCAGGAACTTTGTTCCGGCATGCAATGAGCACACAGCCATGGACTGACATATACATGTACGTTCTTCCCAGTGGGCTGCCATGTATGTATGTTATTTTTTAGGTTATAACTTCCAAAATCCTTTACTCAACCTAATCACTGCACTGCAGGCTGAGGGGGTTATGGATTGTGGTTCAAAATGTAACTGGCTGAAGTTCTGGTGAGCATTATAGAGGGGGAGGGGGGAAAGAAAATATCCACAAGGATGCTATCTTTTCCACATCCATAATCTTGAACTGAATTAGGGCAAATTTATGCATTTTATGGTACTTAAATTCAGTGGAATTTCATCTTTTATAACTATGGGATTAGAACGTAAACCTGCTTGGAAGCAAGTAAACCAATAGATGTATTCATGAAAGTGTTGTCACATTACTCTTTCCCCTCCCTTCTCATTGCATCTAGCTTGCCCTACTTGCCATTCCCATTGAGCTGCAGACCCCAGGGTATCTTGCATCTTCCTCAGTGTTGCACATACTGCTAAAAGCCAACCAGAACATGTCCTTTAATCTGTCTAAATGTTGCCAGTAATATTCATGGGTTTCCATAGTTCTTTACACGAAGCCGTAATCGAGGCTTTATTCTCATTTAAACTAAATTTAAATGTATAAGCTGCAAAACAAAAGGCATTAAAGCACTTTCATCCAATTTAGGGCAGCTTGCCTCTGCAGCAGCAATTTAGAGAACCCTTAGCATAAATGTAAATCTGGATTTAGGATGTGGCTCAATTTGGAAAGGGGGAAAAATCAGGGCAGAATAGCTAACAATAGAAAGGCGTGTGAATAAGCACTTGTGCCCTCTTGTGTTTGTAAAACCTTTTTCTGTACAAAGTGAAGTGGTATTTGGTGAAAGATACAGGGCAACAAATTAAAAATAAATACAAAGGAATTTTCTTGTGTAATCTGTGAAAGAACGCAAAGATGAATTGACTCTTTGACTGTTGATTATTAGGAGCTATCTTTGTATGAACCTCCAAAAATGAAGGATTCACCATTTCTGCTGATAAGCATCTGCAGGGACATCATGCAGTAGCTAGGAAAACAATTACAAGGGCTATCAATCGTCATGCGTTAGGATATTTACTGATCACCAGCTGAGATAAAGAAAGAAATTTTCCCTCTAGTTAAAGTGTAGGATAATTAAGGCCATCATGGAAATAACATCCAACATTGGTCACTGTTAGGAGCAAAATAACAATTTAGGTGGACCAAGTGAGCTATTCCTTCCAATACAGCTCTTCGAAGAAATTATTTCCCCCTAATTTCTTGTGAAAGACACAGAGAGAAAAATTGCAGGCAACAGTGTCTTCACTGGCATCCACTACAGGAGAGACATTTTCCTCCAGTTTAACCTATTACATTTTCCCTATCTAATTGCCTGGGACTGTTGTTTTAGTGAGGATACAGATGCATTAAAACATCTTATTGTTATTAGGGTTCTGTCACTAATTGTGGAGTCATAGAATTGGGAGATGTTCTCCAAGAACATGCCCAGTTTAATGTAACCTTGTGTTTCAGTACAGATGGATCTTAATTTGAACAGGTTGCATTTCTGAGCTTTTCCTAGTGCAGCTGGGCTATTTGCTATCCCATTATCAACAGGTGAAGAAGACTTTTTTTATTCCAGCAGGCTTTAGGGAGCTGATTTGTTTTACAAGAAAAGGGCACTTCTTGTGATGACCTACTTTTACTCTTTGCTTTTAAATCAATTTTTAAATGGTTTTAATTCCACCTATATTTTTATTTGTATTTCTTTTAAACTCATCATCTGCCTTGAGGGGAAAGGAGGCGTGTGAACATAATAATAGAGTAGCATAAAATATGATGAATTAGTAACTAATAGAACTCTTAATTCGCTATGCCAGAACTGGCACTCAAAATGATCAGGAGGCTAAAAAAATTTCCTCCAAAAGGTTAGTATGTTGGAGCTTATAGTTTTGGGGGAAAGTGTGTAATGGGGATTTGGCAGAGGCATATACTGCATCATGTGGATGAAGTGATAGGGAGATTTGTTTTCCCTCCTTTCATAATACAAGAACCCAGCTTCATCTAGTAAAGCTGAATGGTGTGAGATTCGGGGCAGAGAAAAGAAAGTATTTCTGGACATGTAACACAATGCATAACTGAAAAATGGAATTAACAAACACAGCTTATTTTGATGGCCATTAGCACAGATAACTTTAAAGGGGATAGATACATTCAAGGAAGATGAGGGCCGCAGTCCTACATCACAGCATAATGCTCAATGTACACATTTCTGGGTCTTCCTTCTCTCTGTGTTAACTATCAACTGTCAAATCTCAGGAGGGGCTTCTCTGGTTGCTGCTTACTGATGGAGAGGTGGTGGGAGGCAATTCAGAGGAGGAAGGTGTAGCTGGTCCAGGATATTAGATTGGAAGAAATCAAAGTGCACTTCCAAATGGAATGCACCATCTTTTGTCTTGCTTTTGGAACAAAGACCAGCCACTTCTTTCATGGACAAATGGAGAGGGGTGTTCTAGCCAGGGTGCAAAGCACAAAATACCCTCCTCTAGCTACTAGACATGATAGTTATATGCCACCTGTAGGCTGGTCATGTCGGGACCAGTCAGCAGTCCAGGAGGAGGCACAACTCTCAGGCAGTACCAGTTGCTAGGGAGGACAATCATAGAGAGGGTGGCATTGTCCTCATGTCTTGATGCTTTGTTTTCTGGGTGGCCATACAAGAAACTATGGCCCTATACAGACAGCCAAAATAAAGCTGCTTCGAGTCACTTTGGAAATATGGTGTTTCAATGATGCATGTGTCCTAAGAGTCTGGAAGCTGCACCAAAGCTGCACTCCAGTCCTTAGGACTGGAGCGTGGTTTTGGTGCGGCTTCTGGATAATCCCCAGTGATCATGGTGACAAGAGGATTCTGGGATGTAGTCCCCAAAAGTAACGCTTTTTAGCCTTGGTTTCTTCTTATGTTATATTAAGTGTTATGTTACATTGAATTAATCTTTAGAAATAGCACATTTCTGTACCTGGAGAATTGGAACAGGTTTTTAAAAATTGCATTTATTAATATTGGATAATATTATTAATATTGAATAAATAAACTCAAGAGCCAGCATGGTGAAGTGATTTGCATGCTGGACTAGGACTTTGAAGACCAGGGTTTGGTCTTCTCATGCTCAGCCATGGGAACCCACATTCTCTCAGCCCCAGAGGAAGGCAAAGGCAAACCACCTCTGAACAAATCTTGCCAAGGGAACCCTGTGATAGGTTCTGCCTTAGGGCCACTATAATTAGATGTGACCTAAAGACACACAACAACATACTCAAGAACTATGACTTTATTCTATTTATGGAAGACAGGTTGCTAGTACTTACATATTTGGAAACTGAACCTGTGAACTGGGGCAGGCCACATAAACACCAAACTATATGTTTGTATTAATTGGCTCAGAACACAGTGCCATCTGTCTTTTGTTCTAAGTGAACCAAAATAAATGTGAGCAACCAGGGAGGGTGAGGGTAACTGTAAGCTGTAATTGTAATACCTTTTGTTATCTATGGGAAGATAGAACAGGTCTGTTTATTGTTTTCTGTATTACCTGTTAGGAAAACTTAATAAAACAGTGTTACAATAATTAATTCTGCTCATTTAATCCTACAGAGCTGGAGTCTTTGCAATGTTAGTATGCAAAATGTCAGGGATAATCTGCTTGTTACTTCTGATTTGAAAAGATTTCTCAATAGATGTTTCCCTGTTGAATATTGCCTTTTGATTTGCCTTTTATATATGGCTGTGTTTTAAATTATTTATTCCCCCAACCTTTCTTTCCAGTCTGTGCTGCCTTGACTGGATTGTCCAAGAGTGACAAATAGATAACGCAGTAAAATAAGACAAACAAGAGATAAGGCAGTAAAACTGTTCCTAGGTTGCACCACTTCAGCCCAGAGCTGGTCCAATGTTGTGCTACCTTAAGGCAAAGAAGAAGATGGCAATGTCCCCACCCATGACAGTTCAACATACAAAAGCAAACTGGATTGGTAATTGAAATTTATGTTTATAATGGCAATGGGATATGTTCTCCAGTGTTCCTGGAGGCAACAGTCAAGTGTAGAGGGAAGAGGAGAGGCCATATGACCTACACAGCCTTGTCCTCCCACAGAGAGGAATGGCTAGTGAACTGAGGAGTAATGTGTGCAGGGCTGCACTATTGCCTCCCAGCATCTGACTGCCACCTGAAATGGTTGCGCACAGTAATGATAGGTTTGGCCCTTCCCTTTCCATAATTGTATATTTCTCTGTGAAAATTGCTTTTTGGTCTACAAATTTTGATGAAGGATTTTTATCTGAGGAGGATAAATAATGCTTTTTCCACAGAACAGCATTCAGGCTTGCTCTTTGCTGAACCACAGGTAGCCCAGGAACAATATTGTTGCTACACCTAGTTTGGATAAAACAAGTTTGTTCCAGGACTGTATCAGTTCAGTCTGCGGTTGGGGAATATAGTATGGTGGTTTAGGCGATGAATAGTCTGGGGCATTGGTTGCATGGTTTGTAGCTGACTTTTTTCCTTGACTCGGTTTTTTCTTCTACTTGGTTTGAATGTGTCAGCATGATGGTGATCCTACTGAACTGTGTTACTCTTGGGATGTACCAGCCCTGTGATGATATGGATTGCCTTTCCAACAGATGTCAAATTTTGCAGGTAAGTAACTCCCTATCCCGAATGTTTATGTGTGAGCCACTGATGAGGTCCTGATCAGTATTCCCATTAGTCCTTTTGGTGTTTTCTGTTGAAACAATTAGTCATCAGCTAAAGCGCATGAAAACAAGTTCCATCACAAACTAGAATCTAAACATCTGATCTTCCCTTGTGTTTATTCCCACATCTGTTTTTGAGCTCTCCAATGCAAAATTAGAATATATTACTGGTGAAAGAGATGTATGTTGTCAGGCCAATACAAAAGTCTATCAGAGATGCCGTACAGAGGAATCATGATATTAAGTCCCTGTATGCCACTTGTTAGTTTCCAGAGCAGTGCAGTTGTAAAACTGGCAGTGAATGCTTGTTAAAATCCACTTCACTTTTTTATGGCCCTGTCAGGTATTTGATGACTTCATCTTCATCTTCTTTGCTATGGAGATGGTGCTGAAGATGGTGGCCTTGGGGATCTTTGGCAAGAAATGCTATCTTGGAGACACCTGGAACCGCCTAGATTTCTTTATTGTTATGGCTGGGTAAGTTCCTGCCTTCACCATCCTTCTTTGCCTTCTTCTTCACCTTCTAATAATAATAATAATAATAATAATGTTTATTTATATACCGCTTTTCCAAATTAGATCAAAGCGGTGTACAACAGGAAGTATAATACAATATCCAAAGTCAAAATAAAACATAACAGGCCGCTCTCCCCCTCAAGATGGTGGTCAGAAGGAGGGCTCTTAGTCTTCAGGCCAGGCCTCTCTCCCCCTCAAGATGGTGGTGGAAGGAGGCTCTTTGTCTTCAAGGCCCGCTCTCTCCCCCTCAAGATGGTGGTCAGAAGGAGGGCTCTTTGTCTTCAGGCCAGGCTTCTCTCCCCCTCAAGATGGTGGTCGGAAGGAGGGCTCTTTGTCTTCAGGTCGGGCCTCTCTCCCCCTCAAGAGTTATTATGAGCATAACTGGGTCAGTGTTTCCAGCAATGGCAATTGGCTACTGTCTCAACATGGTTTGAATACAGTACTGGACCAGGTAAAGAAACACAGTAATATATGTCCCCTTTTGTGTAACATGAACATCATATTGTTCTTCATTAACTTCAAGGGAGAGGAGAAATGCAGTCACTATGTCACTGAGATTTCTGATAGTTATTCATTTTGTAGCTTCCCATATGTTGCAAAATCAAGAACTGCAAATAAAATGTTGGCAGAAACAATCAAACAGAACAGCTCACTGAATTTTCATTAGCAAGTAGCTTAATATTTTTCAAATAAGAAGCTTATTTGGTTCTAATCAGTAGAATCTTATCTAATACTCTAAAATAAGAATTAGCTTACTATTTGTCAAATAAGAATCACAACATTCTACTTTACAATGTTGTTCTAAGGGGAAAACATCATAGACTGTTAGCTTACTTTCCAAGTAAAAAGTACACACTACACTTTTTTCCAAATATATAAGCCAGTTTCTGGGTTTTGTCTCTTGAGATGTAACAACAAATAGAATCCAGGGATACGCAGTGCAGCAAGGACTGGCTTAGTTCTTCCTTCAGTGTGGTGCAACCAAGGAAACAAGATGCATTTTAAGACACAACAATCAAAAGGGAGGAAACTGCACACAGGGAAACTTGATACCTTACTGGACAATTACACAAACTCCAGCCAACATGTTGACCTTTTCAGCATTGGGATTCCCAGTCTCTCTGACCAGGATGGTTAGATTTTGTAGAGAGGGTACCATATATCCTGCCCATCCTGGTCAAAGAGACTATGGGCCAAAACAGACTGCAGAAATAATCCATCTTGAGACCACTTTAACTGCCCCGGCTCAGTGCTAGGGAATTTTGGGAACTGTAGTTTTGTGAGGCATTGAGCCTTTTCTATTAGAAACCTCTGGTGCCACAACAAACTACAGTTCCTAAAATTCCCTAGCACTGAGCCAGGATAGTTAAAGTGGTCTCAAGATGAATTATTTCTGCAGTCTGTTTTGGCCCTAAGTCTCCCAGTGTCAGGGGCAGGCTACCATGTCTCTGGCCTAAATACTCTAAAGGCACCAGAGCCTGTCTGATAGTGGAAGCTAAGCAGGGCCGGCTCTGCTTAGTATTTGGATGGGAGACCATCAACAAATACCAGATGCTGTAGGCTATATTTCAAAGGAAGCAACTGGCAAAACCATCTCTTGCATTTATCTTGCCTCAAAAAAACCCTGTGAAATTAATGGAGTTGCCATAAGCTGACAGGCAACTTGAAAATGGATACACACACCATGCATAGATCAGGTAGAAACAGAGGTCAACTCTAGAGATGGCTGCAATATATATGGCTCCTATCTAGGCGTAATTACTTGCACTTACTGGAAAAAAAACAAATAGCTGAAGTAAGATAGGTGGGAGCAAAGAGGAATCTTCTTGCTCAAATAACTGCTGTTTCCCTTTTCAGACCTTTGGCATTCAGAGCATCTTTGTTTAAGAACCAAAAACGGGTTGTGGAGAAAGAAAAGAAAAAGCACTGTGATTCTGCCTTTACATCCTTTTGGCCCACCTAAGCACACCACAGGGATATGTTGACATTTGAGTGTTTTTAACAGTGAGGTTGCTATAGTACAGCTCTGGTTTCCACTTCACGTGTCTCAACACACCAGTCGGAGAGCCCACAAGGATTTGCCAGTTAAATGTTTGGTGAGCTTTCACTGCCTACTCTGGTGGATGTAATTTTGGAGAATGGATTCTTTTATCATATTAACGATGTGGAGGGCATAGTTTTTCCTGTAAAAGAGAATAATCATCTGCCATTCTTCTCTAAAACTAAGTGGATGAACTGGTGAAGAGTTCACACTTCAGTGTAAAAACAGCTACATAGCATGAAAAGCATCTCCAGTTCTATGCTTGTTGTACTCAGCCTAGCAGCCTAGCACAAAGTTGAAGGCTTATGTTAAATTAACACACATAATTTGTTGCCATCTCGGAGGTTTTGTTGTCTTGATTGTCTAGTCCTCATTGCTTAACACTGCCCAGCATACACTGTCCAGAATTAATGAGTATGTGCAAATGAGAAATTGCTTTTTACTATTTGACAGATGTGCTCACTTGTTCTAAGGTCAAATCTGCTCATTTGTGCATATGTGTTTCCCCATCAGAATAAAGTAAATGTCTGGGTTAAACACATTCAAGGAGAAAAAGTCAATTGTATCTTTCATACTACACAGTTACAGCACTTGGATGGTCATATCTCCATCCTCTGGTGTCCTGGTATTTCTAGTTTCATGAAGTATTTACAGTTCTCTGCTAAAGAACTCTGGTGTCTCACCAAACTATGAATCCTAGGATTTCATGGGGAGCCAGCTCTGGCAATTAAAGTAATGGTATAATTGCATAGTATGAAAGAGAACTATCAGCAGTTACTAGTCATAACTGCTATTGACAACCTCCAGCTGAGAGGCAGCATACTTCCCAGGACCATTTGCTAAGTAACAATGATTTTAGAGAGGAGATGCCTTCCTGCCCTGCTAGTGTGCTTCCTGGGCAAATCATTTTATCAATAGTGGGAAAGATTATGATGATGGACCCAGAGCCTGAGAAATTACTTGTTTGGACCACAGATCCCAGAATCTGCAGGTAGCATGTCCAGTAATAACTGGAGGATTTGGGGAACTGTAGTCCAAACAAGTTATTTTTTTCAAACTCTGGGTGGATCCTTGCTTCTTTTAATGTTCTTTTTGATCCATGTCTACTAAGTTTTAGACATTCATAGCTCTGATGCTGGAAGATGGTAAAAAGTAGCAGCAAAGGTAAAATCTATTTGGTGCTCCCCTTTCTGGTGAAATGGCTTCACAGGAATGCATAAGCCCCCTCAATGAGAGAATCTAATACTATCACAATAGCTTTTTTTCATGACACAGATTTTACACACACACACACACACACACACTCCAAACCCCAAATCCCAAAAGCATATTTCACTTTGAACCTCATAACCTAATTGTCAAATAATGCACAGGAAAGTTGTAGATCAGTGCTAATCAAATTGGTGGTCCATGGACTTGAGCCATAGGCTGCTGGTCCCTGGCAAGTTTCCAGTAAAGAAAGAATAGTAGTGTTGTAGGTAGAATCAAGGAAAGTTCTTAGCCCAATTTTTTAAAAAAATCTGAAGACAATACATTCTGAATGGCCAGAAACAGGTAAATCTTCCTGTGCTCCCAAATGCCCGCTTCATTCCCACACGCCAGAACCTAAAAGAGATCTGCTGTGGGAGAATAACATTTAGTCAGACATTATCTCACAGCCAGTAGACTCTCCTGAGTAGATAGGTTGGAAGCTCTGTTCTAATACATAGCTCCAAACCCATCTACTCAACCATCCTCTAAATGAAATACTTGCAAATGTGTCTGGCATTGCACAGTGGGCTCAGCAAGCACCATGTATGCAGGCTAGCATGCATAATGTTATGCCAGCTCACGGATATGGTAAGATATGTTGGGAAAAGTTCTACTATTATTATTATTATTAACCTTTATTTATGAAGCGCTGTAAATTTACACAGCGCTGTACATGCAATATTTTTAGTTAGACGGTTCCCTGCCCTCAGGCTTACAATCTAAAAAGACATGACACAGAAGGAGAAGGGAGTGGTGGAGGGAAAGGGTAAGAGGTCCAGCAGTTCCTCTCAACCTCCGAGGCCTGGACCAAGGCAGATGGACTGGAGGGAGGGCTTGGCTTCATAATGGATGGTTAATCATTATCCAGGGAAAATACATACTCACAAGTAGGATAATACATATACAGTACATAGCAATACAGGAAATGGATCGATAAACAGTCAACAACAGAACATCAGATAATAAGCGACAATTATGCGATGCCTGGGAAGGCTTCTCTGAATAGGATGGTTTTCAACTCCGTTTTGAAGCTGGTTAAAGAAGTGATGGCTCTTGCTTGTGGAGGAAGAAGGTTCCAGGAGTGAGGGGCAGCAAGTGAAAAGGGGCGAATCCGAGATGGGGCAGAGGAAATCCTGGGCTGGGACAGCAGACCTTGACTACCAGAACGGAGGGCCCTGGTGGGAAGGTGAGGAGAAAGAAGGTCGGATAAGTAAGGAGGGGCCAGTCCATGGAAGGCTTTGAATGTCGACAGCAGGAGCTTATACTGAATGCGGAAAGGGAGGGGGAGCCAGTGAAGGGATGCCAAGACAGGAGAGATGTGGTCAGAGCGGTGGGTGGAAGTGATAATGCGTGCAGCTGAATGCTGGACAGAGATTAAAGGACGGAGGTGAGAAAGAGGAAGCCCAGCCAGGAGGACATTACAGTAATCAAGTCGTGAGACCACTAGGGCATGGACCAGGATCTTGGCAGTAGAGGCGGAGAGATATGGTCGGATTTTGGCAATATTGTATAAAAAGAATCTACAAGCCTTGGCTGTGGTCTGGATCTGAGGGATACATGACAGAGAAGAATCAAAGATAAAACCAAGACTGCGGGCTTGCTGGACTGGTTGAATGGAAATGTTGTCCACAGAGACAGAAAAGGAGTGTTGAAGGTTGGGCTTAGGAGGAAAGACAAGAAGCTTTGTCTTGGACATGTTGAGCTTCAAACGCCGATGGCGCATCCACTGTGAGACAGCTGTAAGGCAAGATGAGACTTGCTGTTCAAGCCTTGGAGAAAGGTCAGGGGCAGAAAGATACAGCTGGGTGTCATCGGCATATAGATGGTAGGAAAAGCCAAAAGAGCTGATGAGTTTTCCTAAGGACAGTGTGTAGAGAGAAAACAGAAGGGGACCCAGAACAGAGCCCTGGGGAACTCCAACAGATAAGGGAACAGGAGAAGAAGTCTGACCTCCTGCAACCACTGCAAAAGATCTGCCAGACAAGTAAGATCTAAACCAGTCGAGAACAGAGTCTGAGAACCCAAGGTCAGAGAGTATGTCAACTAGAAGACAGTGATCAACAGTGTCAAAGGCTGCAGACAGATCGAGAAGAATGAGAACAGAGTAAAGGCCATTAGCCTTGGCCTGTAAAAGGTCATTCGAGATCTTAGTGAGGGCTGTCTCTGTGGAATGCTTTGGGCGGAAGCAGGTTCTCATGCAAGCAGGCAACCAATGCTCATATTAGAAAGCGTACTGATATGGTTGCATCAAGTAAAAGCCAACTGCTCTGAACCATTTGATTATTTTTCCCCATTCAAGAGAGGTTCATTTTACACACATTGTGTAATGATGTTTGAAAATATATAAGCAAAGATGATACTGTGTATGGAAAAGTCCCCCCACCCCAGCAATGTTCTTTGGAGGATAATAGTTGGTATAGTATACAAAAAAGGAACTGTGCCAAGGTCTAAAATTGTCATGTAGAGGGAAAGAAAGGATACAGATGCCTGGCATTTGAAAACAAGAAGCCATCCTGGTAAGCTGTGAATAGATTTCTCACTTCTCTTCATGGCAGCTTCTTCCTTCAATTTTACTCCTCCCCCCCCCCCCACCCAATCTTGCCAACATTCATTCTGGTGTACATTAGCCCACTGGGCATTTAATATTCCTAAGCAATATATTTTTGTAAAACATTGTGATTCATAAAATATATTTACAGAAGAACATAGATTACTAGAATCACAGAACTGATTACAAATAACTGATATGGCATGGTAATGACTGGTAATGATAAAGGGATTTTTACACATACTATACTTTGTTTTAAATATGCCCCATCAACAGGAATTAATACAGAGGCCATAATGTACAATAGATCACCCTTTCCAAACATGGGGTCCTTCTGATATATAGGCCTATATCTCCCATCATCCACAGTCAGCATGGGCAGTGGCCCACTGGTTAGGGATGATGAGAATTATGAGCCAGCATGTCTGAAGGGCATCCATTTGGGGAAGGCTGTCACTTATTAATGTTATCATGAAATTGGGCTTCTATTGTTTGCAATTTAACCTGGTAAAACTTTATATTGAACAAGATTTAACTCAGAACTGCTCACATCTTGGTGGTTGAGGGAAGGCTTGTCTCTCATTGAAAGAGACTCTGGATAGTATAAACTTCTGTTAAGGTTTGCATTGGGTTTTTCCTCGATTCCAAAGGAAAGCATGGAGTGGAAGAAGGATTTACGTTAGAGAAGTAAGAAGGTGTAAATATGGGAGGATGACTCCCGATTTCCTATTTGCAAATTCAAGGTAGTCAGTATTAAGACTGCAGTGGCCTACATTGCTTTTAAGGAACACTGATTAGCAGATGTAATCAAAGAAAATAAAAAGCCTCTTCCAAAGAGTCTATGCATAGGCTTCAATCATCTTGTGAATAAATGGCACTAGGGCTGCCAGCAACCCTCTCTCTTTAAAAATAGTAAAAGAAATTCCTTCATCTACATTGAGTACAGGCACTGGAAGATAACTCAAGGTGTCTTCAGAAATTAACCCTTTCCAAGGAAGCTGGCCACACTTGCTGTGATCAACCATAGCTTCTGGAGACAATTGTAGCTATCTTGATAAGAAAACATGGCTAGTATTTCAACAAAAGTATGTTAACACCTCCTGGGTGATGCAGGAGTAGTATATTGTTATTTCTTATTAAAGATGCATGATCTTGGAGACACTGTATATGGAGCCACATGGTAGTTGTGACTCATGAATTGCTATATTGAAGGATTGGCATAATGCACTCTTGCTCTCATTGCCACACTATGCCATGTCTCTGTCTTTGTTCCCACTGCCATCTCTGAAGGTTGCATTCAATTAGAGCCCTGCAAAACTAGTCCAGTGGTCACCCACCACCCATCAATGTAATCGATTGATTGATTGCATTGGAGGACCCTGTATGGAAGGAAATAAGAATAAAAAATGAAGGATATGAATTTCTTAATCTTTCCTTTCTCCCTGCACGTGGAAGGCTAAAACCAAATGTAACTAAGAACTTGCTGATGCAAAAGCAACAACAACAAAAAACCTCAGAAAACAACTAAATTAGCTATAATGTTAAAACACCTATAATTTAAAAGAATATGAAATAATTTTAAAAATATGTTATAAAAATGCAGCATACATGCCCCATTGAAGAAAACCTCTGCACTATCAATTAATTGCCAAATGCCTGCTTAAAGTTAAAAAAAAGATTTTGCCTGCTGGCCAAAAGAGAGCATAGAGGGGGCCAGCCTAGTCTTCTGTGAGAGAGAATTCCCCAGGCTGGGAGCAACACCAAGAAGGCTCCCTCCCATATCCTCATCAGGTGGACCTGTGACAATGGTGGGACAGTGGGAAAAAAACCTCCTCCAAAGATATGAAGACTCAGTCAGGTTTATGTAGGGAGATACGATCTTTCAGATACTCTGAGTCTGGACCTGTTACATTGCACTTTATAGATCACAACCAGCACTTTGAACTGAACCTTAAACCAAAGGTTGTAAAACCCTGTTCTAATATAATATAAGGAAACTTGAAATGGATCTCATGCAGTCCTTGGTCTAATTTCTAACATTATGTTAATGATCCCAAAGTAGATTTGTCTCTGATGCTGGTTTCACTCCCTCTTGATAACATCCAGTCCATAAATGAAGCAAAAAGGAAACCCAACCATTTGCTGATGCCATGCTTTCCAACTGTCCTGATTTGGCAGGAACAGTCATGTTTAATCCTTTGGTGTCCCACTATTTCATTAGCTTTCAGATGGCCCATTTTCACTGTCTTCCCACTTTCCTACTTTGTCCTCATCTTACTTCAGTTATTGCAAACTGAGTTCAAAGTGAAAAAAAATAGTTTGTACTCAACTCGATGTCAAGGAGAGGAGAGCAGTAGACTCAGACAAAAGCAAATTGCTGTAGCCTCTCCTGACTTGTGTGTCCTTATGAATAACTTTTGCCATCTTGATCACACTCTGATATTGTTTGGCCACATGTGTTCCAGCTGTTATCTGTGAAATGCTAAAGAGTTGATCATACTGCTCCAAAGATTGCTGTTACCTGCTCTGAGCTTGTGAGATATAAAATGGGCTCTAAAATGAAAATAACACTACAATTTGCCTAATGGTATGTCTGAGCTTTTTGTTTACTCAGATATTTTGGCTGCATCTGCACTGCAGAAATAATTTGGTTTGGCACCACTTTAACTGCCATGGCTCAATGCTATGGAATTACATAACATTGAGCCATGGCAGTTAAAGTGGTGTCAAACTGTATTATTTTTGAGGTGTGGATACAGCCATTCTTTCCCTTCTCCTTCCAAATTCCAAGAGTTACAATTCTGTCTAAGTAAATTCTACTGTCTGCTCCCTACCTTCTCGCCCCCATTCCCCATGCAATTTAGCAGCTTTAGGAGGAAGACTCTGCTGTCACTAAAAATGTTCAGTTTCCATGGCAATGAGAAATGACATCATTAGAACTTTCTCTCTTCCTCCCCTACAACCCTGGCTTATGGAATGAATTTTAAACTAAAAGGCCCCAAATCAATATTTTCCTTCTTTGCCATTTCCCTCAAGAAATCAGACAGCTCTCCAAACAAAAACATCTCTCTTTTATTTATTTATTTATTTATTTATTTTGCTGAGCTAAATAAGATGTACAAGTGAACAAATAAGTGATTAATCTTCTCCCCAATTCTGGTCTGTGTGGCTTCCCTCTAGTCATTTGGTAAGACTCGCTTGGTACTCTTGAAGGCTGTCTAATATGGCCAGTTTGCTGCTATTGAAGAACAAAGCTGTTTTCCTTTCTCTATATTTGGGTATGTTCACCTGTGAGGAATGGTTCCCTCTTTAAGAACTGAATGACCTATAATTGATAATATTGGGTTAGCAACATCCTACTTAAATGGTTGAGAACTAAGTCCAAAGCATTCAAAATCAATGGTCAGCATTGAAAAAGTGGGAGATCATTTAAGTGGCTCTGCAGTCATATAGCTGATGTTCACTGACAACAGTCAAGTCAAGAGAGAACAATTGCAAATGTCAGGATGATAATTTCCCCTCCTCTTGGCTTCATCAACTTTTGTTTCTTGAATACGTAAGACAATTCTCCCCACCTAATTAGTGGTGCATTTAGGCAATGATAGACCACAGCTTGGGAAAATAACTTTTTTTGGATGATGGCACCCCAAAACTCACAGCCATCATGACAGCTAGATCTATTGGTATTATTTTCCACCACTCAGCTATTTCCATGGTAATGTACATCACATCACCAAATTCAGACAGGGGTCCCTCCCGGTTATTCTCTGAGGAGCACTCTGAGGCCTTTTCACATCGCACAGTTACAGCACTAAGATTTCAGTTTAACTGCTATGGTAGTTAGTGATGGGGAGCACAGCACCACAGAGGAAGCCAGCAGAAATTACATATGTTGCCGAAATGCTGCTGGTGTGCATTTTCCTATCCCTAGAATGTCAAAGCCAAGGGATTAGGCAGAGTCCTCCCCACATAAATGTTCTAGGGCCCTTTCTCACTGCCATATTTCTCACTGCCATGTTAGTGTGAAAGGGTCCTTGGACTTCTGCCCAAAGTCCTGTCCTGATCACCTATGTTAAAGTTTGGCATCCAATGTAAATATATCAATGCTAATGCAGAATGAATGATTCATACTGCTACCACTGAGTCACTGACTAACTTCACTGTCAATTTGTCTAACTTGATTTCAGCTAAGAGTCACCTACATGCCAGTTTAAGATGCTTACCTTGCTTGTCTCAGTGGAAAGAGGGCATCACCGACTATACAAGGCAGAATACATTTCCCCTATATTTTACCTGTTCTGGCATCTGTATCCTATGTGCCAGTCTTGGAAAATCTCAGAGAAACCCTTATTTGCGACCTTGAAAACCTGCCTTATAATCATTCCTGCTATGTCACACACACACACACAATAAAGATCAGAAAACAATAGCAGATGATTTAATGTTTCCATGTATTCCAGCTCTATTCCTATGCTAAAAGCAACAGTTTTCAGGATGTTTCATTTGCCAAACTGTACAGCTAAATGATAGAGTGAAATAGCATTCTACTCCATCAGTTCTAATACAGAAATCTTCTGCCCTGTTTGCTGGCAGACAAGAAAAGTTGTTAGTTATAAAGTACAGGTAAGAGAGCTAAGCCTGCTTCTGAACTGAAGCACTGCAAATCTCAGAACAGAGACTTCATGACTGAAGACTGCCTCATTGAAAAGAAAATCAAATTTCTGAATATAGAAAACTAGACACCCAGAAGAAGGATGTTTTAAAATACAAGGAATCTAAGAAGAATGGACTAACTTTCTATCATGTGAGCCAGTCCCAAGATACCTTTGCATACTGATTTTCCAGACTAACACAACTATGTCTTTAAACAGCAAGTTTACTACTATTCAGATACAAGTCCACCTTTTGAAATGTTTGTCGAAAATTAAGGAGCTTATCACTTAGCATTTTAAAGGACACGGGATGGAGACAGGATTATGACACACTAAATTGCCACTGAACCACCAACTGCCATCAGCCCAGGTCCCAGCCAGGTCCAAGTCATGCTCTGCCAGCACTTTTTAGAAGTCAGAAAGCTTTTTGACTTCTAAAAAGTGCTGGTGGAGCGTGGCTGGGACCCGGGCTGATGGCGGCTGGCAATTCAGTGGTGATTTAATGTGCAATAATCCCTGCCTTAATCCCATGGCTAGAGCCAGTTTAAAATGCTGAGCGATAAGCTCCTAAGGTTAGATCTAAAGTATTACAAGGTCCACTTTCCTGAAAGAGCTTAGGCCTCAGTTTCCTCACTCTTCAGTAATTGTAATGTTGTCTTATCTCACTTTCTCTCTGCAAAGGTTATGAAAAAAATAAACCAAAGGTTTGTTTTGCAAAGAGCCAGCATGGTATAGTGGTTTGAGCATTGGACTACGACTCTGGAGAGCAGGGCTTGATTACCCACTTGACCATGGGAACCCCCTGCATGATGTTGGGCAAGTCATACACTCTCAGCCTGAGGAAAGCTTGTGATAGGTTCACCTTAGGGCTGTCATAAGTTGGAAATGACTTGAAGACACACAGCAGCATCAAAAGCAACCTCATCTCCTGGATAATTTGTTTTAAGTAAGAGTTGAGAAACTGATTAGCACAGGCAGAGGAGGTAGGAGAAATAAACTTACTGTATTCAGGCCTTGTGATATAAATTACCTTTTGTTCTGGCATCTTCCACTTTGAGTAGTAGAACTAGTACTGGTGGGTTCTAGACTAAGGCGCAGTACAGACTGGCCTTTTGCACCATGCTGGTGCTGATTCTAGAGTTAAGGAGCACGCACCAACCGCACAGTTCCTAACCCTAGTAGGTGTGGGGGCCACCACACATCACACGTATTGGTGATGCCGCAGCTGCACAGCATCCAAATGACGCCACTCTGCTGCAATGCCACTGCGCTGTCCAACAGCACTTTGGTGCGCTGCAGCTGTGCAGCAAACAGGAGTTGCTTCTAAGTGCTTCTTTTTTTACTGTGCAGCGGTACCGCACCATTTGGTTGCTGCAGTAACGCTGCGCAGCAAAGAGAGGTGGCCCCAGCCCACCTTATGCAGGCGGTATGTACTGCGCCTAAGACACCTTGTCTTCTTGTATATTATCATGAAGAATCCAGTCTCTTAGGCTCTAACTACACTTTAGGACAAGAAGTGACCATCACTGATCCCTGTCCTCATGATGAGCTTTTCATAGCTCCCAGCAGTAAGCAGCAATAAATGAGCTGGAAATGGAAGTATTTAGCACAGTGATTCCTGTGCACAACATAACTAAAGAATCATGCTAGGGAGATACAGGTTAGCAGCTACCCCTCTAACATCTGATTAGGCCCGAGATGGGAATCAGTATCACTCTCCAGATGCAGTTGGACTGTAGCTCCCAGCATTCCTCACCATTGGCTATGCTGGCTACAGGATCTGGAGGGCCATATGATCCCCACCTTTGAATTAGACCCACAAACATAATGCCCAATGAGTAAGAATTAGTAACCTCAAGTGCACAGCATTTCAGTTCAACAGAAGTACCAATTCCTTTCAAATATAAGCCATATTCAGACTGCTGAATTACAGATGATAAAATTAAAAACCAGTTCAACCAGTTGAAAACCAGTTTCCTGCTAGTCACTATATTTTGGGTTAGGTAGGAATCTGCTTTTTAAATACAAACCCATATTATAGCGTTTGGTGTGCCCTACTTTCTTGAGTTATCTGAGTACACATTACTGAACCCCTTACTGTCAGCAATGAAGCACCTCTGACATCGGTCTGCCCTTGTGCTTCTTGATCTCTTCTTGTACTACACTATAATTTTGGATAATCATAGGCTATAATTTATTTAAGTTTGTACATAATTGCATCCAATTACATGCTTATTTAAAACATTGTCTTTACCAGCTTTTCCCTTTTTGTTGGTTTGCTCTTTGCTTTAAGTTGCAAGCTTTTATCCATGAACTCTGCTATTACAAAACTTTTAAAATGTGTGAATTCAAATACAACATGAAGATGAAGATGCAAACAGCTATGATACTAATATAGGGAGAAAGCTTGCAGAATGAAGCCCTTTATCACCGTGTTCTTTAGTTCATTGCATTGCAATCATTGAGTCTTAAGAGTACTGAAGTCTGGCTGAATAATTAATGGCCAGTGAACAATTATTCACTTTCCTGGTTAGATTATGATAATGATGATTACAGACAGGATTTCATATGAGGGAATTATTGGGTCATGGTATGTAAGGAAAATATTGGGACATTGTCTCAGTACTTTAAATGCTTTCAGAAAAAACTCAAACAAAAATTATGTCTATAATGATAAGGATACTCTTCTGTTTTCACTGTGGGATGGATCAGGTGAAGAAGAGAACTGCAAAGTGTGGGCAAAACCTTAGCAGAGATCTCTATTCCATTTAGGCATGGATTAAATTATACTGTCCATTGATCTAGCTCAGTACATGGAGTGCTTTGGTAAACTCGATAGCCAGAAAATACTGAGGACTGGTGGGTTCATGATTACTTTCTCCTTCATGCTGTGGACTGGAGTGAGATGTCACCATTGCCCAATCTCATCTGTTGAACAATGAAAGAATAGGGTTGTGTGACTCAAAAACAAAAAGAAAGAAAGAAAGAAAGAAAGAAAGAAAGAAAAGGCTGCAGGCATTTTATATATCGGAGGGGGGGGGGGAGGATCCCAACAATTATAGTCTAGTTAGTCTGATATCAACACCAGGTAAGATTATTATTATTTTTTTTTTGGGATAAAATTACCAGCTTGGTAGATGAAGGCAATGCTGTGGATATAGCATATCTTGAATTCAGTAAGGCCTTTGACAAGGTTCCCCATGACATTCTTGCAAACAAGCTTGTAAAATATGGGCTAGACCAGGCAACTGTTCCAAGGATTTGTAATTGACTGACCAGCTGAACCCAAAGGGCGCTCAGCAATGGCTCCTCTTCATCCTAGAAATAAGTGATCAGTGGGGTGCCACATTGTTCTGTCCTGTGCCCAGAGCTATTCAGCATCTTTATCAATGGCTTGGATGAAAAGAATGAAAGAAAGGGATCTAGGAGTCCTAGTAGACAACAGGTTGAACATTAGTCAACAGTGTGATGTGGCAGCTAAAAAGGCCATGCAATTTTAGGCTACATCAATAGATATATAATATCTAAATCAAGGGAAGTAACAGTCCCACTGTATTCTGCTCTGGTCAGGCCCCACCTGGAATACTGTGTCCAGTTCTGGGCACTACAATTCAAAAAAATGTTGAAAAACTGGAGTGTGTCCAAAGGAGGATGACTAAAATGGTGAAGAGTCTGAAAACCATACCCTATGAGGAACAATTTAAGGAACTGAGTATGTTTAACCCAGAGAAGAAAAGGTTAAGAGGTGATATGGTAGCCTTGTTTAAATATTTGAATGGATGTCATACTGAGGAGAGAGCAAGCTTGTTTTCTGCTGCTCCAGAGAACAGGACCTCGAACAATGGATGCAAGCTACAAGAACAGAGATTCCACCTCAACATTAGGAGGAACTTCCTGACAATGAGAGCTTTTTGACACATTCCCTTGAAGAGTGGTGGAGTCTTCTTCCTTGGAGGCCTTTAAACAGAGGCTGGATGGCCATCTGTCGGGTATGCTTTGATTGAGAGTTCCTGCAAGGCAGGGGGTTGGACTAGATGGCCCTCGTGGTGTCGTCCAACTCTGTGATTCTATGATTCTAGAAGAACTTCTAAGCAGCAGCAGTCTATCTATACATTGAGAATTCTAACAGTAACAGGCCTTGCAAACATCAGAACACATAATCCTCTCCTCACCCATAGCTTAAAACTGTTAAGTTTGACAGGAATTCTTGCTAGAGTCTAGAGTCATTGTTATTTGCTTCCCAGCTGCCCATTTGTAGACACCAAATACTGTCTCCACAGCATGCTGATATAAGAGCAAGTCTACCAGGGAGTACTTGCTAAGGACCCACTCAGACCTTTTGCTGACTTGTATCCTTTAAAGGCAATAACAGTGCTAAACATACAACTTCAACAGTTTCTGTAGGGAAAGCACACACACCAGAACCCAAGCTGAGACACAGAAATGAAGGCGTACAGCACTGGGACTTCAGTAGTGTTTGACCTAGGAAGGGTATTTCCATGCATTGATACATTTATTCATTGCACTTATTTTCTGCCATGTTTACAACATTTTCACATTTGCAGTTGGTAAATACAATGAAATATCTACAAAATTAAACTGAGCCATTTTCTGTTACTACCTGCTTAAGCCCACTGTAAGATAGCTGCCCTCTAAAAAAAATTATTGAGGTCACCATGGGCCCATTCATTCTACACAGTT